>NC_090735.1:95641845-95646845 GCF_036898095.1 Palaemon carinicauda | reverse complement strand
TAAATATTCGCCTTTTTTTTCAATAACTATGGGGAAAGAATCAAATATATAAAAATTGCTGGCAACTTCTATATTTTTGCATATTACTCATAAGAATAGCTATTGTAATAAATTTAAATGTCTCCTTTATAAAATACAATTTAAAAAAAAAAACTGATATTAAAAGGGTTGATATACAGAAATAAGTTATACTCTGTACAACTAAGGCTCTACTGGACTGTGAATTTTAAAAATCTGAAAGGTATTTGCTTCCTCTTATCTGGTAGCAAATATGGCTGGCGAATTTCCACAAGAATCACGTGGCATACAATAAAAGAGGGATGATACTAAAGAAATATTAAATAGGCTGCATTGGATTAAGCTTTGATTAGATAAGAATTAATTTCTATAGAGATATGCTCTTTCGAATGTTAGGATTTCCCTCAAAACCTACAATATTTAGAGTCTTTTGGGGATTTTGGATTTGCAGTCGAAATTCTAAAAGGGAAACAAAACTAAAATGAAAACCTCACAGTTCATTTCATGTAAAACTCACCTATTTGAAAAGAATAACACTGGGTTTATTCAATCAGAAGTCTGTTGTAATTTTTTACATATCTAAATCATAAATTTTTCAATTATCTAGGCTATTCATGAGCTTTAAAATGATACTAATAACTTCTTGAGGCTTGTTATCAATTCAAGGACGGCAAAATAAAAAAAAAAAAATATATCTTTTCAGCCAACTACTATATTTATTACGAATATAATGTCGTGAACAGCATGCAACAGCCCTTCATCTTTATGAAATTTGTGTGTAAATAGAAAAATGAACAATTTTTCTTTAACTTTAGGTATATATAAGTTAAATTTCTATTAATAAAACAGAGAAATAAATCAAAATAAATAGAATAGCTAGTAACTTTTTGATTCGAACTTAGCTAGCAAATAGCTATTGTGTAAATATTCAAATTTAGCATATTAAATTAATTTTGATGAATGAAATCTCTTATATAAAAAATGAAAGTGTGGAAAATTATTATATAATGCTATTAATAGTCTATTTAACCTGAAACTAATGAATCTTTGAAGGAGTTTTACAAATTTTGTTTGGTAAAATTTAAAGCAGACGAATTCTGTAACTCGTTAATACCAAAACAAGTTAGCAAAACATCTTTAGGATTTCTGGTTTTACAGTAAAATGGGATATCAATAGTACAAAATACTTTAGTATAAAAATAAATTTTATTATCTTAATGGCGTTAATAATAAGTCTATATTTTATAAAGGAATTTCTAAGTAACTTAAACAATAGCTATTAATTATGAATGCTTTACGTCATAAGTTAATAATAGTTCTTGTTCGTAGCATTTTTAAAATATATATTTTATTCACAACCAAACAGACAATTATTATCATTTAGATGGCACTATTATTATCATTATTATTATTATTATTATTATTATTATTATTATTATTATTATTATTATTATTATTATTATTATTATTATTATTATTATTATTATTATTGACAGATCAAAACGAACACTGAATAAATTATAATAATAATAATAATAATAATAATAATAATAATAATAATAATAATAATAATAATAATAATAATAATAATAACGCCTTTTAAATAATAATAATTGTGTTTGGTTGTGAATAGAAAATATATTTTAAAAATGCTATGAAGAACTAAAACTTATGACGTAAAGCAATCATAATCAATAGCTATTGTTCAAGTTATTTATGAATTCCTTTTTAAAATATAGACTTATTATTAACGCCATTAGAATAATAACATTTCTTTGTATACTAAAGTATTTTGTACTATTGATATTCCATTTTACCGTAAAACCAGAAATCCTAAAGATGTTTTGCTAACTTGTTTTGGTATAACCAAGTTATGGAATTCGTTTGCTATTAATTTTACCAAACAAAATTTGTAAAACTCCTTCAAAGATTCATTAGTTTCAGGTTAAATAGACCATTAATAGCATTATATAATAATTTTTCAAATTTTCACTTATAATTTAAGTGATTTCATTCATCAAAATTAATTTAATATGCCAAATTTGAATATTTACACAATAGCTATTTGCTATCTAAGTTCGAATCAAAAAGTTACTAGCTATTATATTTATTTTTATTTATTTCTCTGTTTTATTAATAGAAATTTAACTTATATATACCTAAAGTTAAAGAGAAATCGTTCATTTTTCTATTTACACACAAATTTCATAAAGATGAAGGGCCATTGCATGCTGTTCACGACATTATATTCGTAATAAATATAGTAGTTGGCTGAAAAGATATATTTTTTTATATTTTGCCGTCCTTGAATGAATAACAAGCCTCAAGAAGTTATTAGTATCATTTTAAAGCTCATGAATAGCCTAGATAATTGAAAAATTTATGATTTAGATATGTAAAAAATTACAACAGACTTCTGGTAGAATAAACTCAGTGATATTCTTTTCAAATAGGTGAGTTTTACATGAAATGAACTGTGAGGTTTTCATTTTAGTTTTGTTTCCCTTTTAAAATTTCGACTGCAAATCCAAAATCCCCCAAAACCTCTAAATATTGTAGGTTTTGAGGGAAATCCTAACATTCGAAAGAGCATATCTCTATAGAAATTAATTCTCATCTAATCAAAGCTTAATCCAATGCAGCCTATTTAATATTTCTTTAGTATTATTCCTCTTTTATTGTATGCCACGTGATTCTTGTGGAAATTCGCCAGCCATATTTGCTACCAGAAAAGAGGAAGCAAATACCTTTCAGATTTTTAAAATTCACAGTCCAGTAGAGCCTTAGTTGTACAGAATATAACTTATTTCTCTATATCAACCCTTTTAATATCAGTTTTTTTTTTAAATTGTATTTTATAAAGTAAACATTAAAATTTAAATACAATAGCTATTCTTATGAGTAATATGCAAAAATATAGAAGTTGCCAGCAATTTTTATATATTTGATTCTGTCCCCATAGTTATTGAAAAAAAGGCGAATATTTAGACCATACTTTAGACACAATATATTTCTTATTACAAGTATGTTATATCGCTATGATTACATTGGATATGAATTGCGTAAAATAGCTTTCACGAAAAATGAAAGTTGTTAACTTATTATGAATAATATTTTAACCAAAGACAGTGATTTTTACCTAAATTGGTTCTTTTTACTCTCAATAGGAGGCGATACCATCGCGGGGTCCATGAAAATTTTGAAATCATGGACCTGAAATGGATTATAAACATCACTTAATTATTAGTTTGAATAGAAAAACAATGATGTGATAAATTTATACACAAGTTCATGCCTTACAAATGGGATCATCTGTTAGTTTATGCTGCATTTCAATTTAGTTTTGTTATCCTACCTTACCAGTAGAATACACATTAATTAATATATATTATCAATTATAGCCCTTTTATTATTGGGTTATTAATTAATGGATAATTATATTCATTCGAAGACCATATATTACCTATATAATGGTGTTTTAATGTAGGCCTATAGAAAGGGTTATCAGTGAACGTCTAAACTTTTATTATTATTATTATTATTATTATTATTATTATTATTATTATTATTATTATTATTATTATTATTATCATTATTATTATTATTATTATTATTATTATTATTATTATTATTATTATTATTATTATTATTATTAGCTAAGGTATAACTCTAGTTGGAAAAGTAATATGCTTTAAACTCAAGGGCTCCAGCAAGGAAAAAAATATCCCAGTGAGAAAAGAAAATAAGAAAATAAATAATGATGAATTAAAATAGAGTATCTTAAAAGCAGTAATAACGTTAAAACAGAGATTTCGTATGTAAACTATTTTTTAAGAAGACTTATGTCAGCCTGTTCAACATTAAAGCATATTGATAATAACGTCATATTTACTGCCCATGGTATTCGAAAAAAAATATATATATTTATTCAAATTTTAAACTTAAAATTTACTGAATTAAATAATGAAAAATGAGAAGATTTAAAGTCTAAAATCCTCATTCAGAATTATTGGAACATCATCGTTTTGAAGAACGGCCACCTTGGCTCCATGACGCTTGTCTGTCATTTCCCTCTCTGACATTTGAACTTAAAATTTTGAAAGCGCCGTTCGTCAGTCACATTATTTTAAATGTAAGTAAAGACCATCTCCAAATAACCTAAGTGTTACAGAGATAAGCTGGCTAATTACCGGTAATTTTGCCATGCAATTATAATGAAATTTTGTATGAAAATAGGGTAACTCAGGTCCAGAATATGAATCCAAGATGGCTATCAGATGATAGGAAACCGTCAGCCATCAGTCTACTCGATATTTGAATACCCAATTTAGGATTTAAGTTTAATTTCATTTCACTTCGACGGAGTTTTTAAGTGTTTTATTAATTATTGTGCCAATATTAAACGGATCTCTTGAGCCATTAGTTCTGTTATCCCCAGTTTCAATGTCAATGCTTTTAACTGGCATTTTTGGGGGCTTTTGGAAATTATGCCTAAGGTATCAATAGGCTTCTAATTTTTAGTTTCGTATTCTTTAAAATTGAAATATGTAGGCCTACTCTGCTGTTTCGTTATTGTGTAGTACAGAAATGTAAAGTATAGTACCATGTACAGTAAGGGGTTACTACGAGTGGCCTTTCTAACTTAATATTTGTAAATTTAAGCAGATAGATAAGTAATCGCTGGATGAATAGTATTCTATATATAGTATTGGTGTAGGATTTTTGAAAATTTGTTGAATATACAGTAATAATTGGCTTAAATATAGTATAGCAGACTGGTGTTGATCAGTAGAAAGTGGGTTTGAAGGCTGCTCATGAATGCCCGAGGCAAGGGACGGTGACATTGCCCTATCAAGCAGGACAATGCCCTAGAGACTGACATATATGTGCCCAAGCCCCATCCCCACCCAAGCTAGGACCAAGGAGGGCCAGGCAATGGCTGCTGATAACTTATAGACCTATAGGCTCCCCCAAACCCCTAT
>NC_090735.1:95524345-95636845 GCF_036898095.1 Palaemon carinicauda | reverse complement strand
CTTAGTGGCCGCTCTGGTACAGAAACCCTTCCTGGGAAGACCTCTCTCTTCTCCCTCCCCACCTATCTCTTGTATAGCCTAGCCTATGCTTAGGTTAGTTTATACTCATCTGTCCCCTGTCCTACAACTCCTCCTTAGGGTGGATGAGTAGGGCTACCCGAGCTTCCCTGTGCAGTCCGCTCTGGTACATATACCTTCATAGTGTCCTATAAGGTTAGTTACTAGTATAGTTCTGCATAGGGGAGTCTCCCCCCCCCCTTCTTGGGTGTTCCCTAGCCCTCCCTTGGGCTACCTGCTCCCGGTCCCTAGTGACCCCTGCTTATGGATGTTAGAGCCTGTCTCTATCATGGGTACACCCTCTCAGGGAGGGGGAGGGATGTCTGGAACCCTGACGGTACTTCCTGCATCCCTTCCCCCCTCCCCCTGTCTCTCTATCTATCCGGGTGCCGGTCTCTTGCCGCCTCTACTGTCGGCAATACCTGCCTCCCTCTTGGTGACTTCCCTACCCTTGCCGCCAGCCCCCCGTGTACCGAGGGACTGCCGGCTGCCGCCGGCTACTACCGGCGGCTCTCCTACTCCTATCTAATCGTCCGCTTGCCGGTCGATCACCGGAGTGCCGGCATATACTGCCGGCAACCCGATACTACCTGTACCATCCTTATCCCAGTCACCAACCTGGCATCCTCCGGCTGCCGGAGCCGCCGCTTCCTGCCGGCGTGCCGCCGTTGTGCCGGCGGCCGCCATCCTGGTATCTAACTGACTTTTGAAAATTGTCTGTTCTAATGCCAGAATCTATGCGGGAGCGAGCTCCGGCATGCCGGCGGCTTGCCGGATGCCCCAGAGGCGTCAAGAATACTTGCACCCCCTCACTGTAGCTATCATAAGACTAGGATAGCCCTACATAGCAAATAGATAAGCTGCTTTGCTTTTAAGATCAGTACCTAGTACTGCTCTATTAGTGATCATGCTGTCTCTTTGCATTCTTCTAAATTCCAGCATGCTATGTGCATCTTAGCACGGCTGGTTGCCAGAAGCAGTTACCTTTAATGAGGCCTTCTGGCTCTTAACTGGGAACCGAATGAATTCGATCCCAACCTTGTCCTTGGCTTTCCATGGAGTTCCAAAATAATGGGAATCCTAGGAAACTATATCCAATGATCTCGGTCATTTGGATTATCCCAGGACCAAGCTTATGGTAACCAGCCGGGCGAGATGCATGGAGCGTGTTCTCCTTTACTGTTTTCATTCTCTATGCATCACACCTTCTTTAAGTTAAAATTAATGATTAATATTAACTTAGTTTAAGAGCCATTCTTATGACTCCCCCATACTCATTTTCTCTTTCTTCCACAGGAGGAGCAGATGAAGTGTGACTTCGCCTTCTGCGCTGTGAAACGCCCGCAGTTTTACGGACATACGGCTTGCAGGACTCACGCCCCTTGTGCAGACAAGAAAGGGGATTTGAAGTTCTGGAATCCACTGGATTGTACGGTCTGCCAGGCCCACCTAGTTGAGGCCTTCCATAACCCTCCCTCAGCGGAGGTTAGAGACATTTCTCGTGAAAAGCTGCGAAAGTGGGTGCGTGGCTTTCAGAAAAATGCTACCGGACCGTACCTGGCCACCGAAGAACTGAGGTCCCTGTTGTTCCCTAAGGCCTCCCCTGACTCAGTGGTTCCGAAAGAAGCAATCCCCACTGTCCAAATTACGGTGGAACCTGATGTGGTCATGGCTCAGTCCATGCATGAGTGTCGTTTAGATTCCGAGGATGATGAACAGATCTCTGACGTCTCGGAAGACACGGAGAAGACGCTTATGGCTCAAGGAGCCGAAGAGGACGAAGACAAGGTGGAATACACCGAGTCGGAGCTTGGAGCTCCTCCCTCATCCATCCCTCCGCCTACTCCTACACCGACGGATGTGTCCATTCCGTCTACCTCCTCGACCCCGGATCCTTCTTCGTCTACCCAAGAACTGATCCGGCTGATTAGAGCTGTCATGGACGACAGACTGAAGGAGAACCAGGAGTCCATCAGGTCAATGATTGGATCCAGAGAACCGAAGAAGATTTCGGTTAAGGATCTCCCAGCTTGCTCTCATGCCAACCCGTGGAGGTATGCAGAGCATATGGTTATTGCGACCGGCAGGATCTTTGTTAGTGACAAGATCGGCACGGTCCCGCTGGAAGATGTGGAGTTCTTCCCAAGCTTCGAGGCCTACCCGGACTGTTACGTCCGGCTTCGTTCCGAACCTGCCTCGAAGGAAGAGACCGAACCTAAAGAAGAGATAGTGTTCGATCTCGCAAAGGCCCAGGCTATGCTAGCCTCCGCATTTAAGAGCAGGGGCTTTACCTGCTCTAAGCTTCCTGCCTTGAGCAAGAAGCATCCTACATACGTCGCACCTGACACTGCGGTTCTTCCTTTCTTGGAAAAGGCCTTAGCTGCATGCCTTAAAGCGGCGGAAGAAGGAAAACCCTGCCCTGCACTGGAGGAGTGCAGACCCTTCTCCATCGTGACACCCCCTGACGCTCGACACTGGAAAGATGTTCAGCATACTTTCGTCGTGGGTAGGCTCGATCCTGACGTCGCCGGACGTCAGTTTAATGAGGACCTCCCTAAGCTCAATGATCACCTCCTTCGCCGGGAACAAGACACGAAGGAGAGGCTTGCGGCATCTCTTTCTCATCAAGTCCAACTGGAAGTGATGGCCTGTGACACAAGAGTACCTGATCACTACATGGTACTAGCCAAATCCCACTTACTTACAGTAATGAAGGACTTGTACCATTTCATAAAGGCTCGTAGAGCCTGTCGTGAATTCGTGTTTGTCGGTGCCACCGTGAAACACGAACCCCGGAGGCTGATTTCCTCCAACATCTGGGGAAAGCACCTGTTTCCTTCTGACCTTGTCAAGGAAATAACTGACAGAGCCGCCACGGAGAATAGGAACCTTCTCCACAAGTGGGGCATGTCCAGAAAAAGGAAACCCTCTCAGGACGATGGACCTCAGCCTAAGAGGAAACCACAGAAGCCAAAACCCCAGCAACGTCAACAACGACGTCAGTTTCCGGGACCCGCTACCTCCCAAGTGGTTGCCCAACCACAGCAGACCTTTCAATTGGTCCCCCAACCGGTGTTGTCACAGTCACCGGTCTTCACCCCTGCCTTTGAGCAACCATCCACTACCTTTCATGCCAAAGGTAGAGGCTCGTCCAGGGGTGCAAGCAGAGACGCATCTCGTCGTCCCTCCAGAGGTAGAGGAGGAAAGGGAGCTAGCGGCCGAGGCAACAAGTCTCGGGACACCAGAAGCAATGAAGTGCTTCCGGTGGGAGGAAGACTCCGCCAATTCCAGGATCGTTGGACCTTCGATCCCTGGGCACACAGCATCATCAAGAACGGTCTAGGCTGGAGTTGGGTGCAACCACCCCCAATCTTCCAGCGGTTCTTTCAACAATCGACCCCCATTCTGGAAGAATATGTTCTAGACCTCTTGAACAAGAAGGTGATAAGGAAGGTAAAGTCCACCAGGTTCCAAGGGAGACTGTTTTGCGTTCCCAAGAAGGACTCAGACAAGCTCAGAGTCATTCTGGACTTATCCCCCCTCAACAAGTTCATAGAGAACAACAAATTCAAGATGCTGACGCTTCAACAAATAAGGACCCTTCTGCCTCAAGGTTCCTACACGGTCTCTATAGACCTGGCGGATGCCTATTGGCACATTCCAATGAACCATCACGCTTCCTCCTACCTAGGATTTCGACTCCAAAGGAAAAGCTACGCCTTCCGGGCCATGCCATTCGGCCTCAATGTGGCCCCTCGGATCTTCACAAAGCTGGCGGATGCCATAGTACAACAGCTCCGCCTAAGAAACGTCCAGGTGATGGCCTACCTCGACGACTGGCTAGTCTGGGCTCCATCGCCCGAAGAGTGTGCAAAGTCTTGCAACGAAGTTACCCAGTACCTAGAACACCTGGGATTCAAGATCAACGAGAAGAAATCTCGCCTCTCTCCAGCTCAGAAGTTTCAGTGGTTGGGAATCCACTGGAATCTTCAGTCACACCGCCTTTCCATCCCCCAGAAGAAAAGGAAGGAAATAGCAGGGTCTGTCAAGCGACTACTGAAATCCAAACGCATTTCAAGACGACAGCAGGAACGAGTTCTAGGCTCTCTACAATTCGCCTCAGTGACAAACCCAGTGCTTCGCGCACAGCTAAAGGATGCCGCGGGAGTCTGGAGACGCTCGGCATCCATCGCTCGAAGAGACCTCAAGAGACGGCTTCCAAACAGACTTCGACGCCTCCTAAAGCCGTGGTCGGAAGCAAAGGCCCTGAAAAGGTCCATTCCTCTCCAACACCCTCCTCCATCACTCAACATCCACACGGATGCCTCACTGGAAGGCTGGGGAGGTCACTCCCACCTGAAACAAGCTCAAGGGACCTGGTCTCCACTATTCAAGACGTTCCACATAAACATCTTGGAGGCCATGGCGGTCCTTCTTACTCTGAAGAAGTTATCCCCGCCGCCCTCGATCCACATCCGTCTAACCCTAGACAACTCGGTGGTAGTTCGTTGTCTCAATCGCCAAGGCTCAAGATCGCCCCAGATAAATCAGGTGCTTCTCCCAATCTTCCGTCTGGCGGAGAAGAAGAAGTGGCACCTGTCTGCAGTTCACCTACAAGGATTCCGCAATGTGACAGCGGATGCTCTATCTCGGACAAACCCGATAGAGTCGGAATGGTCTCTAGACGCAAGATCATTCTCCTTCATCTCTCATCAAGTCCCAGAACTTCAGATAGATCTCTTTGCAACGAGCGACAACAATCAACTTCCTCTGTACGTAGCCCCGTACGAGGACCCCAAAGCAGAAGCGGTGGACGCCATGTCACTGGACTGGAACAGATGGTCCAAGATATACCTGTTCCCTCCCACCAACCTTCTGTTGAAAGTCCTCTCCAAACTGAGAACCTTCAAAGGGACAGCGGCCCTAGTGGCTCCCAAGTGGCCACGGAGCAACTGGTACCCCCTGGTCCTGGAGCTGCAGCCCAAGCTGATCCCTCTCCCGGGCCCAGTTCTCTCTCAACAAGTACAGAAGTCGACTGTCTTCGCTTCATCATCGAAAATCAAGGACCTTCATCTCATGATTTTCTCTCCCTTGCCGCAAAGAAGAGGTTTGGGATCTCGAAGAAAAGTCTAGACTTCCTAGAGGAATACAAGACCGAATCCACGAGACGGCAATATGAATCATCCTGGAGGAAATGGGTCTCCTTTGTTAAAGCAAAAAATCCTAAAGAAATCACCATTGATTTCTGTATGTCCTTCTTCATTCACCTTCATGGACAAGGATTAGCAGCCAATACGATTTCAACCTGCAAATCGGCTTTGACTAGACCAATTCTATATGCTTTCCAAATTGATCTGTCCAACGACATCTTTAACAAATTACCAAAAGCATGTGCTCGCCTACGCCCAGCACCCCCTCCGAAACCGATCTCCTGGTCACTAGACAAGGTACTCCATTTCGCCTCTAACTTGGACAATGATTCATGCCCCCTCAAGGATCTGACTCAGAAAGTTATATTTTTATTTGCTCTCGCCTCGGGAGCTCGAGTCAGCGAAATAGTGGCATTATCAAGAGAAGAGGGACACATCCTGTTTGCTGATTCAGGAGAAGTGACCCTCTCCCCTGATCCGACGTTTCTCGCTAAAAACGAATTACCCACCAAAAGATGGGGCCCTTGGAGAATATGCCCCCTGAAGGAGGATGTCTCTCTATGTCCAGTAGAGAGTCTCAAGGTCTATCTTCGCAGAACTTCGAACTTTGGTGGAGGCCAACTCTTCAAAGGAGAAACATCGGGCAGCGACCTGTCACTGAAACAATTAAGAGCGAAAATCACCTACTTCATTCGCAGAGCGGATCCGAACAGTACACCCGCTGGTCTTGATCCTAGAAAAGTGGCATCGTCTCTGAACTTCTTTCAGAGCATGGACTTTGAGAGCCTTAAAAACTTTACGGGCTGGAAGTCCTCGCGAGTTTTCTTTAAACATTATGCGAAACAAGTGCACGAAGTCAAACATTTTGTGGTAGCCGCAGGTAGTGTTATGAAACCTGCACCTAACTCTGCGTAGAACAGTGAGTTACTTGGGACTCTAACTCTTCGGGTGCCTATGTTGACCCTCGAGCGATTCATAGTGATGTCTAAAAACACTTAGTGCTTTTATAACTGTTCTTATCCCAGGTGAAATGTCATAGTGTCACACAAGTGCCGCATGCCTTGAGCATGATGTGTTGTTTAAAGACTTGCGTTCCTCGAGAACGAGTACCTACTAATCCTGAAATTCCTTTTCAGATTCAGAGCAAGCCTTTATTTCTATGTACATTATTATTACTGTAAATGAACTTTACTTTTGCTGTAAATTATTTAATTTCTGCATTGTGAAATAAAATTTCTATTTTATTACTTATGCGTCTCTTTCAGCTCCTACCTACTATGAAATACATACTGTCATAGTTTTATTTATTCCTCCTCTCTTATGGTCATGAAGAATTTAAGATGTCTAATCCTAAATTATATTCACCTTGTCTCAGTAAGGTTCCTACACGAATACTTACTTCTGATAATCAGGAGATGAACTCTATACACAGTGCCCAACCACCACTGGCCTAATTCAGAATGTTCCTATACAAATATCAAACATTCTGCTTCATCTCTAAGTTCTTAAAAGTTCTTCTGTCGGGATGAATAGCCCTTCAATACCATTTTGACGTCGGCATAGCCCATGGGAACTTCCTACCAATGGGGGGCAGGATACTTCGTTCCTATGGTTCTTTACCTAAGATTACTTTGCTGTTTTGTCAATGCCTAGGCACTTAACACTGGGGGAAAATCTACCACGATACATTGATTCTCTGGTACTCTTCCATCAGGACGCCATGGCTTGAGCCCAAAAAACGGATTTTGAGCGAAGCGAAAAATCTATTTTTGGGTGAGATAGCCATGGCGTCCTGATGGACCCTCCCTACTACTTCGTCCAGTTTTGTTCCCACCCTACACAATTGTATCATGGTGATGGGCAGCAACTGGCGTCAGGATAAAGACGCGCGTGACGTCATTAGAGCAATGGCGTCCGTTTGTTTACGTCTCGAGTATCAGTAGTAGCCACGAGTGAGATTAGCTGTGGAACGGCTCCCAGCTATTCTCAGCCCTTACACACCGAAGCATTAACTCTGTTCGGGGTGGAGATAGCTATGTGGCACGTTCAGACATGCGTGTCCCCTGTTGTATTACGATGTCTTAAAGGGAAACCTTTGAGATACTCGCTCCAGAAGTTAGAATTCTGTGATAACCTGTGGTTAAATTCTCTGGGAATATCTTAGTAGTCTTATACCCAAGGAAGCTACCAAACAGGAACCTTCCATCAGGACGCCATGGCTATCTCACCCAAAAATAGATTTTTCGCTTCGCTCAAAATCCGTTATATATATATATATATATATATATATATATATATATATATATATATATATATATATATATATATATATATATATATATATATATATATATATATATATATATATATATATATATATA
This sequence comes from Palaemon carinicauda, assembly GCF_036898095.1. NCBI lineage: Eukaryota > Metazoa > Arthropoda > Malacostraca > Decapoda > Palaemonidae > Palaemon > Palaemon carinicauda. Next base: position 95,629,257 of record NC_090735.1, on the reverse strand, counting down.
TATATATATATATATATATATATATATATATATATATATATATATATATATATATATATATATATATATATATATATATATATATATATATATATATATATATATATATATATATATATATATATATATATATATATATATATATATATATATATATATATATATATATATATATATATATATATATATATAATATATATATATATATATATATATATATCTTAAGACCAGTATATTGAGTTTGTGACCTGGGAACCCCTAGGTTAGGTTAGGTGAATTTGTTAGGTTCTGTACCCTTTTTGTACTTTCTTATATAATGTAAAGGTTATATGGAAAAAATCTTTAAAATACACATGATAATATTACCGTAGCATTGCTACCGTTAGCAATGCCTTCGTAACGTTGTTAACACTGTCTATCATTGGTAACGTTGCTTATTTTAACATTCCTAGTACATACGCAAGTTTTGTGACCTGGGAAGTACTAGGTTAGGTTAGGTGGGTTTGTTAGGTTCTGTACCCTTTTTGTACTTTTTATAGATTGTGTAAATCTTATATGGAAAAATTATTTAAAATACGTATGGAAATAACTAGCATTATTATCGCTAGTAATGTCACCGTACCGTTGGTAACGCTGTTTATCATTCGTATCGTGACTAATTTTACCGTTCTCAGTAAATACCTGAGGTTTGTGACCTGTCAACTACTAGGTTAGGTTGGTTTGTTAGGTTCTGTACCCTTTTTGTACTTTTTATATATTGTGTAACCGGTAATATTATCGTAACAATCTCAGACATCATTGGTAACACTGTATCATTGGTAACGTTGCTAATGTTATAGTTCGCAGTACATTCGTGAGTGAAGTGACACCGTTGAACAAGTGCTTATATTTAAATATTTTAACACGTGACAACAGTGATTATATTTTTCGCCATTTTAACAGAAAATGTGTTTTCCTGTAGAAAATAACGTGATTTAACCGGTTTTCACTCTCATTTCATCCTTAATAGCAACCAATTTGCAACTTGAAGTTAGTCGAATTGGTTGATCTGTATGTTTGCGGTTGACATAAAGGTCAAATTCGGTTAAACCACGTTATTTACTATAGGAATACATATTTTCTGTTTGAAATCACACTCTGTCATATAATACAACTTTGCCGAAATTTGTGGAACATAGAAATTGTTATAGTACAGTCCAGTGCTAACGAGTAGAAAATGGGTTTATACCGTTTTCTTTGCCAAGGCAATTTTTTTGGGGGGGTTTACTTTAAATGAATGATCGTTATTGTTATTACAAGGAGATTCACCAGCCAAAAAGATCGATAGTCTCGGGTATTAGACCTAACATATCCTTACCTATCCTTTACCATATCTTTAATGCTGTTTTGGGGGTAGTTTGATGACATGTTTCTTCATATAATAGTTTTTAAGATGCAATGCACAGATGTCCATTTTCTGTAAATAAGTGGAATTAATTATAGGAGTGTCATGAAATGTTGAAAGGTAAAATTATGAACTGTAATCGGGTAGTGTAGAGGTGGTTGAGTAATCGGAGGTTTGTCTGCTAAAATACTTGGCTGCTCGGCTTACACGCAGAGCATGGTGCTCATCTCTTGTCAGTACAGAGGCGAGCCAGGTGTTGAGTTACTCATGAATGGCAGAGGCAGGGGATGGTGGCATTGCCCTAGCAAACTGGGCAATGCCCTAGAGACTGACTATAAATACATATGATCAGTACATAGGACCAGGGAGGGCCAGGCAATGGATGCTGATGCCTCAGTAGGTGGACCTATAGGCACCCCCAAATCACCCCAACCTTAGTTTGCAAGGATGGTGAGGTTGCAGCTACTAAAGGAACTAACGAGTTTGAGTGGGACTTGAACCCCAGTCAGCAACGTTACCGAATAGGCTACCACAATCCTAAAAAAAGCAAGGTTGATATATGTTAGTTTATTGCTAGCAAAAATGAAATTAGCTACAAGAAATGTACGAGTGCTGGCTAGCTTGTTGTCCTTCTCTGTATGTTTAATGTGGGCTGGGTCATAATAACTTACGTATCGGTCGATTGAAATGTGAAGTATGTTTTTTACTCTTACGTCCATTGTTTACATTTGAGAAACTGAAGGGGACCTACTGTGCATGCCTTTTTTTTCCATGGATTGCGGAGCTTTCTGTGAATTTACAAAGACATATATCAGGTGTTTTTTTTAAAACTAATTAACAGTTTACAAGTAGTTCTTCATAAGTTCCCTTATGTTCTTACAACACCTATCCCCACTGTTTTTCCATATGCCAAGGTGGTTGTCTGAGGGAGTGGGAGATACATTCCCTCTTTTTCAGAGAAAATAAAGGGGGTATATGAATTCCTACAGAACCATGGAGTTGTCCCTTCAGACATTCAATGCCCTTCCTGCCAGCAGCCATGTGTCTTTAGATCTCAAGTTAATCAGTGGGCTTGTAATCGATCAGTCAAGGTTGCTAAAAATGGGAAAGCGTCGTGCATGGGGTTTTTCCGTAACCGCATTTAAGGGCACTTTCTTGGAAAAGGCTCACGTTCGAGCATGGGAAATACTGCTGGTTGTGAATCATTTCCTTGAAAGGGCCTTTTCGCACGGCGATGTCACCTATAACCTTGGCTGGACATTACAAACTTTGGTTAACTGGAGGTCTTATTGTTCGGAAGTCGCGGAAAATTACTGCCAGAACTTGCCGGGTATTGGTGGGCCTGGCAGTGTCGTCGAAGTGGATGAATCTAAGTTTTGAAGGTCGAAATATAACAGGTAGGCTATTGTCTGGTGTGTGGGTTTTTGGTGGGATGGAGCGGGAGAGCAAAAAAAATTTTTTTGGACCCTTTGGTGAACCAACCAAGAAACGCCGAGACCCTTGAGCCCTTGATACATTATATTAAGGCGGGTAGCGTAATCCACAGTGATTCATTTTATTCAATATTTATCTCGTTATGTCTTTATCTGCCAGGTAAAATTTATTATGATACGTATTTTAATGTTGCCTTATTTTCAATAGTTAGAAAACTAAAGTGTGCTTATTTTTCCAGCAGCACAAGAGGTCCGTGCGCTTGGCATAATTCCATTTTTCAAGCCGCCAAACTGTACCCCCACCCATCTACGTTTACGACAGAGTCAGTGGCAGTTCTTACTTTGTCAACGGAGGACCTACAGCCTTCGACCTCCCAAACTTTAGGTAAGGATTTATTTGTGAATTGTGATTTCACTTTAGTTTGTGACCTGGGAAGGGGGTTCGGGAGCTTGCCCCCAGCTAGGGCTTGTGACTTGGGAAGGGGGCTTGCCCCCGGCTAGGGTTTGCCACCTGGGAACTACTGTACTAAGTTAGGTTAGGGGGGTTTGTTAGGTTCTGTACCCTTTTACAAATGTCAAATGTGTTAAATAATCATAGTTGGCCTATGTTCAGCCACTTACTTGATCCATATATTTTTCCAACTGGTTATTTTCTTTTTATTTTGCATTTCTGACCATTATTATTGCTGTAAATCTCTTGTTTGGGACATTTCCCCCCCTTAAAATCCCGGTATCGTACAGGGGCCGCCCATATTTGTCTATATAATGGGGTCCAAAAACTCATGAACTGGTGGTTTGCCCCAACAATCAAAGTAAGAAATGCATAAAACACAAGATAACTAGTAGAAAAATATATGGATCATGTATTTGACTAGAAATTAAAGTATCTTGTATTTACTGGTGGAGCTATAGGCGCCACCAAATCCCTGAACCTTAGGTCTCGAGGATGGTGAGGTTGCGGCTACCAAAGGAACTAAAGAGTTTGAGCAAAACTCAAAGCCTAGTCAGCAACGTTACCAAATTGGCTACCACAATCCTAAAAAAAGCAAGGTTGATATATGTTAGTTTATTGCTAGCAAAAATGAAATTAGCTATAAGAAATGGACGAGTGCTGGCTAGCTTGTTGTCCTTCTCTGTATGTTTAATGTGGGCTGGGTCATAATAACTTACGTATTGGTCGATTGAAATGTGAAGTATGTTTTTTACTCTTACGTCCATTGTTTACATTTGAGAAACTGAAGGGGACTTACTGTGTATGCCTTTTTTTTCCATGGATTGCGGAGCTTTCTGTGAATTTACAAAGACATATATCAGGTGTTTTTTTTAAAACTAATTAACAGTTTACAAGTAGTTCTTCATAAGTTCCCTTATGTTCTTACAACACCTATCCCCACTGTTTTTCCATATGCCAAGGTGGTTGTCTGAGGGAGTGGGAGATACATTCCCTCTTTTTCAGAGAAAATGAAGGGGGTATATGAATTCCTACAGAACCATGGAGTTGTCCCTTCAGACATTCAATGCCCTTCCTGCCAGCAGCCATGTGTCTTTAGATCTCAAGTTAATCAGTGGGCTTGTAATCGATCAGTCAAGGTTGCTAAAAATGGGAAAGCGTCGTGCATGGGGTTTTTCCGTAACCGCATTTAAGGGCACTTTCTTGGAAAAGGCTCACGTTCGAGCATGGGAAATACTGCTGGTTGTGAATCATTTCCTTGAAAGGGCCTTTTCGCACGGTGATGTCACCTATAACCTTGGCTGGACATTACAAACTTCGGTTAACTGGAGGTCTTATTGTTCGGAAGTCGCTTAAGATTACTGCCAGAACTTGCCGGGTATTGGTGGGCCTGGCAGTGTCGTCGAAGTGGATGAATCTAAGTTTTGGAGGTCGAAATATAACAGGTAGGCTATTGTCTGGTGTGTGAGTTTTTGGTGGTATGGAGCGTGAGAGAAAAAAAAATTTTTTGGTCCCTTTGATGGACCAACCAAGAAATGCCGAGACCATTGTGCCCTCCATACAACGTTATATTAAGGCGGGTAGCGTAATCCACAGTGATGTATTTTATTCAATATTTATCTCGTTATGTTTTTATCTGCCAGGTAAAAATTATTATATTACGTATTTTAATGTTCAGTTTGGTTTTTTCAATAATTAGCAAACTAAAGTGTGCTTATTTTTCCAGCAGCACAAGAGGTCTAATTCCCTGCTTCAAGCCGCCAAACTGTACCCCCACCCATTTACGTTTACGACAGGATCAGTGACAGTTCTTCCTTTGTCAACGGAAGACCCACAGGCTTCGACCTCCCAAACTTAAGGTAAGGATTTATTTGTGAATTGTGATTTTGCTTTAGTTTGTGACCTGGTAAGTGGGTTCGGGGGCTTGCTCCTGGCTAGGAGTTGTGACCTGGGAAGGGGGTCCGGGGTCTTGCCCCCGGCTAGGGGTTGCCAACTGGGAACTTCTAAGTTAGGTTCTGTATCCTTTTACAAATCTCAAATGTGTTAATCATAGTGGGCCGATGTTCAGCCACTTAATTGATCCATGTATTTTTCCAACTGGTTATGTTGTTCTTATTTTGCATTTCTGACCATTATTATTGCTGTAAATCTCTCGTTTGTGTCATTCCCAAACCCTTAAAACCCTGGTATCGTACTGGAGCCGCCCATAATTGTATTTGTGACCTACCAGAAGATGTGTGGTTTTAGCACAAGAACTCCACTATCTGTGCATGCCAGAAGATGAGTGTCCTACTTTAGTGGAGGGTTAGAGTAGGAACAATTGGAGAAAAATATCTCGGGCTGGGATATTTCGGTATGACCTAGTGGGAAGGAAGAGGTTTGCCTTCGTGGAATGCTAGGGTTTTACAAACACCAACTTCATTCCTCAACCACATTTATTCCTCCCATTTTATAGGACCATGTGGTTGGACTAAAGGTGCATCAAGTTGCTCGTGGGTGGATGAATTTCAAAATGCTACTACAAACAAGGTCGTCGTTGATGTTATCATATTTGAAGTCTTAAGTTGTCATCGAATTCGTCAAAGTCTTTGTCGTTATCATCAGTCATATCTTCATAGGTAATTTTTGCTTGTAGAATTTATATCTTTTAAATATTTAACTTAGCCGGTGAATATATAATAGCTGACGCCTCCGGCGGCTCGACAGAAAAACACAAAAACTCGCGAGCGATCGCTATGAAGGTTGCGGGTGTGCCCACTAGCGCCAACTATCGGCCAGATACCGCATATACATGTAAACAGCTCCAATTCTTCTCTGTCGGTCTGATCGACAAGCCGCACCATTACTCGCTGTTAACCTGGAGTTTTTCAACAGTTTTGGTGAAGTACTTCCTTTTGGTTTGAGCTTTCGCAGTGCAGGTGTTTTATCTTCAACTTGAATCTTGAACTCTTTTTTTTTTTTTTTTTTTTTTTTTGATAGATTTAATTGTTGATGACTTTGGATTGTTTTTTGGACTTTCTTTGACTTTTCAAAATGGCCGACCCTTCCCTTAGTACGGAAGTGTGTTTTAGGCTTTTAGCAATTATCTTATCACGTTATAAATTGTTGTTGTTAATTATAGATTCCTCTACATATTTTATATCTCACCCGCCTTTATTAGGCCTCTACGATTAGCTTTCCATTTATAATAAACATCAAGATAAATTTTAATGATTTGTTTATATGCGGCCTTACCTATTCCTCCCCTAATCCGAGAGTAGGCGGTCCTAACTTGGAAACCGAAGTTAAACAACGTTGAGCCCTTTCAATCGTAAATAACTTTTACAGAGCAAATGATTTAAAACTTATTAAATGAATATTTTTTAGTAGATATTTTATGAAAGATTTTCTTTGAATAGTCTTCGTGCTGTTTCAAAGATGAACTAACGTTTGGTTTATTTATGCTACGCAGTTTGCGCTCTATCGTTACGATAGAGAGAGAGAGAATCACGGTTTCACTTTGCAGAAAGAGTAAATCGATTCTGACGTTTTGTTCATTCTTCTTTCAAACTGAAATGTTTTAAATACTAATTTAAAGGAACTTGTTAATTTTCAATTTCTTAGTCCTTTCAGTTTTTTCCTTTGGTCAAATCACCTGTTTATTGACGAAAGGTGAGTGGGCTTTTCTCTTCGGTGTGAAATCAAGAGAGAGAGAGAGAGAGGAAGAGAGAACGTTCCGATCTTTATTCTCGTCCCAAGCGAGTAACGTTCTCGAGTCAGTTTTTTACTCTCGTCCCAAGTCTCTGTACGGGGAGAAAGGATAAAACGTTTTTAGTTTTTATTCTCGTCCCAAGGCACTGTACGGTGAGAGATTGAAAACGTAGTTTTGAATGAACTAGTGTTTAGTCTCCTCCCAAGTCACTGATCCTTTTATCTCTATATATTTCCGTTTTATTTGATATATATGTTTACTGTTTTTTGCTTGTATTAATGTGCTTACATTATACGACTTATTTCGCAATTATAACCTTTTGATGTAGGTAGAATTGCGTGCTTCAGTTAGAAATCAGTTTTATTCATGCCTAATGTGAATTATTGAAAAATTCGATTTCAGTGAAGTAAGTGCAAAACAGAATATCGTAGTGATAGTGATAATTGTGCAAAGTGTTATCAGTGTTGCGACAGAGGGTTCGTCTGTTCGTGCCTGTCGTTCACCTAGTCCGAGACCTCTTGCAAGCTCCCATGCCCCAGGGAGAAGTAATGTCGTAGGACTTATGGGTTCGAGAGGCTTTAACCAACGAACAGACGTTCCCTCTATGGTTTCAGGCGTGTCTCGTCAAGACCGCCCCTACCATAAGACGAGCGAGACGGTTTTCTCCTCATCATCCGAAGGCTTATCGCGTAAGAAACAGTGGAGCAAGGTTTCGAGACCCTTAAAGCGAAAGTCAGTCCCTTCAGGACAGGTCCAGCGTCCTGGTTGTAGCCATTGGGACAGCTCTGACCCTGTGCAGTCATCGGAAGACTGCTCGACGCCTAAACAGAAGCGTAACACAGGCTCCGAGAGTCTTATTGTAGGCAAGGTTTTGCAGTCACAGACGTTACCCTCGTCTCTTACCGCACCCATTCCCGTTGAACCTAAATGGGTTGTACTGCAAGACATGCAGAATAAGCTTGCCTCTCTTATGGAGGACTATTCTGCTGAGCAGGTTCACGATGATCCTCGCCGCTTAGCTGATCGAGATCCTGGCCGTCAGCCGCCCAAACGAACCTTTGCTCGTCCTGTTGACGTTGACGTTGCAAAGTCACGTCAATCACGTTTTGTAGAGCCTCACTTGATGCAGTCCCGTGTTGACTCTCAGCCGCTTGTGGATGTTCAGCCTCTGCCGCTTGCTCTTGTTGACGTTCAGGACGTTCGCCAACCAGCGAAGTTGACTTGTTTTGACGTTGAGTGTCAAGCACCGCAGTCAAGAGTTGTTTTGACTGCTCAGTCTAGGCAGTCAAGGCAGTCTTGAGTTGACGTCGAGCGTCCTCCCGCACCTGTTGTTGTTGCTGGTCAGTCCTTTAAGCAGTTACATGACATAGCGTCCTTGACTGCTACTGTTGCTCCTTTGCGTGTGGACTCTGCTTGTCAAGCATTGCCTCCACGGCAGGTCTCTCCCTTGCTTGAGACTCGGCAATTGTCGGACAAGGTTCCTTCAGATGAGGAAGTTGCTGATCCCCCTCCTACTGATATTCCCTTGGGGACTCTGTCAGACGGAGAGGAGCCTAAAGCTGCTCAGCCCTCTATGGACTTTAAATAAATCATGCTGATTTTTAAGGATCTTTGTCCGGATCTTTTTGTAACTGCTGCTCCTCGTTCGCCTAAACGTCAGAGTTTACACTAGGCCTAGCTACTTCAAAGCCGTTGTTTTCTAAGCTAGTGCTCTCTCGCTCTTCTAAGAGAGCTTTACGTTTGCTAGGCGACTGGTTGATCACCAGGAGGAGTTTGGGGGAGACAGCCTTTGCTTTCCCTCCTTTTAAACTGGCTTATAGAGCGAGAGTCTGGTATGACATGGGAGAAGTTCTCGGCTTGGGAGTTCCTGCCTCTGCCCAGATAGACTTCTCAAACCTCATAGACTCTCCCTGGCGCCTGGCCATGAGACGCTCCAAGATTTTATGGTCGGCTTCAGAGCTAGACCATCTCCTGTTAGGAGTTTTTTCGAGCGTTTGAAGTTTTGCTGTGCAATTATGTCATGCATAAACAAGGCTATCAGGGATGGCTCCAATAATCTGACAGCCACGTTCTCTGCAGGAACAAGACTATCAGGGATGGCTCCAATGATCTGGCAGCCACGTTCACTGCAGGAGTACGTAAGAGGCAAGTGCGCTCAATGTGTTCATTGTCAAGACAAACTTCACGATGAAGTCTACCAGGCTGTCTTGACAGCATTAATGGAAGGCGACTGGATGGTCTCTCGACCTTCAGGATGCGTACTTCCACATTCCTATACACCCGGATTCCCAACCGTTTCTGAGGTTTGTTTACAGGAATGTGGGGTACCAGTTTCGAGCCCTGTGCTTTGGCCTCAGTCCTGCTCCTCTCGTGTTTACGAGGCTCATGAGGAATGTGGCAAAATTCCTCCATCTATCGGGAATCCGAGCCTCCCTGTACTTGGACGACTGGCTTTTCAGAGCATCGTCCAGTCATCGCTGTCTGCAGGATCTACATTGGACGTTGAGTCTGGCCAGGGAGTTGGGACTTTTGGTCAACCTAGAAAAGTCCCAACTGATCCCATCCCAGAATATTCTATATTTGGGGATGGAGATTCGCAGTCCAGTTTTTCGGGCTTTTCCGTCTGCCACCCGAATAGAACAAGCCCTGCTCAAAGTCCAACTAATGCTGAAAAGAGAACGTTTGTTCAGTCAGGAGTTGGAAGAGTCTCGCAGGGACTCTCTTATCCCTGGAGCAGTTTGTCTCGCTAGGGAGACTACACCTTCGGCCTCTCCAGTTCCATCTAGCCTCTCACTGGAACAAGGACAAGACGTTAGAGACGGTATCAATCCCAGTCTCCGAACCGGTAAAGGCATGCCTGAAATGGTGGGACAGCAATATCAGTCTGAGAGAGGGACTATCCCTAGCAATCAAGAATCCAAACCACGTGTTGTTCTCAGACGCGTCGGATTTGGGTTGGGGTGCGACCCTGGACGGTCGGGAATGCTCGGGTCTGTGGACCTCAAGTCAGAAGAGCATGCACATGAACGGCAAGGAGCTATTAGCAGTCCACTTGGCCTTGATGAAATTCGAAAGCTTTCTTCAAAACAAAGTGGTAGAGGTCAACTCAACACCACAGCTTTGGCGTACATCTCCAAGCAAGGAGGCACACACTCCCTCATGCTGTACAAGATCGCAAGGGGCCTTCTCATATGGTCAAGAAATCGAGGCATCTCCCTGTTGACGAGATTCATCCAGGGGGACTTGAACGTCTTGGCAGACTGTCTCAGTCGGAGGGGTTAGGTGATACCCACGGAATGGACCCTCCACAAGGACGTGTGCAAGTGTCTTTGGGCGACTTGGGGTCAACCCACCATGACCTCTTTGCCACCTCGTTGACCAAAAGGTTACCAATCTATTGCTCACCAGTCCCAGGTCCAGAAGCAATCCACATAGACGCGTTTCTACTGGATTGGTCTCATCTGGACTTATATGCATTCCCACCATTCAAGATAGTCAACAAGGTACTGCAGAAGTTCGCCTCTCACGAAGGGACAAGGTTGACGTTGGTTGCTCTCCTCTGGCCCGCGAGAGAGTGGTTCACCGAGGTACTTCAATGGCTGGTAGACATTCCAAGAAGTCTTCCTCTAAGGGTAGATCTCTTACGTCAGCCCCACGTAAAGAATGTTCATCAAAGCCTCCCCGCGCTTCGTCTGACTGCCTTCAGACTATCGAGAGACTCTCAAGAGCTCGAGGCTTTTCGAAGGAGGCAGCCAGTGCGATTGCGAGAGCTAGGAGAGCTTCTACCATCAGAGTATACCAGTCGAAGTGGGAAGTCTTTCGAGACTGGTGCAAGTCAGCATCTGTGTCCTCTTCCAGTACCTCTGTAGCCCAAATCGGAGATTTTCTTTTACATCTGAGAAATGTTCGCTCCCTCTCAGCTCCCGCGATTAAGGGCTACAGGAGCATGTTGGCTTCGGTCTTTCGTCATAGAGGCTTAGATCTTTCCAACAATAAAGATCTCCAAAATCTCCTTAAGTCTTTCGAGACCTCTAAGGAACGTCGTTTGGCAACTCCTGGATGGAACTTAGACGTGGTCCTAAGGTTCCTCATGTCAGACAGGTTTGAGCCATTACATTCAGCCTCCCTGAAGGATCTCACCCTCAAGACGCTTTTCCTAGTGTGCTTGGCTTCGGCTAAAAGGGTCAGTGAAATTCATGCCTTCAGTAAGAACATAGGCTTTTCTACAGAAAAAGCCACATGTTCACTTCAACTTGGTTTCCTGGCCAAAAATGAACTGCCTTCTCGTCCTTGGCCTAAGTCTTTTGATATACCTTGCCTGTCAGAGATCGTAGGCAACGAACTTGAAAGAGTGCTGTGTCCAGTTAGAGCTCTTAAGTTCTACTTAGCTCGTACTAAGTCCTTACGAGGTGGATCTGAGGCATTATGGTGCTCAGTTAAGAAACCATCATTGCCTATGTCAAAGAATGCTTTGTCGTATTTTATCAGATTTTTAATACGAGAGGCTCATTCTCACTTGAATGAAAAAGACCGATGCTTGCTTAAGGTTAAGACGCACGAAGTAAGAGCTATAGCAACTTCCGTGGCCTTTAAGCAAAATAGATCTCTGCAAAGTATTATGGACGCGACCGTTTGGAGAAGCAAGTCGGTATTCGCGTCATTTTACTTGAAAGATGTCCAGACTCTTTACGAGGACTGCTACACACTGGGTCCATTCGTTACAGCGAGTGCAGTAGTGGGTAAGGGTTCTACCACTACATTCCCTTAATTCCAATATCCTTTTAATCTGCTCTTGAAATGTTTTTTAATTGGGTTGTACGGAAGGCTAAGAAGCCTTTCGCATCCTTTTTGATTTGGCGGGTGGTCAAATGTCATTTCTTGAGAGCGCCCAGATTAGGGGTTTGATGAGGTCCTGTTGTATGGGTTGCAGCCCTTGACACTTCAGCTCCTGGGAGTCTTTCAGCAACCTAAGAGGATCGCTGGGCTTCGTGAGGAAGATAGACTAACAAGGCAGAGTAATCGTCTAAGTCAACTTCCTTACCAGGTACCTATATATATTTGGGTTTTGTTATGATATAACTGTCAAAAACTCTAAGCATATATGCTGTAAACTTAATTAACTCTGATCTCTACCCACCACCATGGGTGTGAATCAGCTATTATATATTCACCGGCTAAGTTAAATATTTAAAAATGATATTTTAATTATAAAATAAATTTTTGAATATACTTACCCGGTGAATATATAAATTAAAGGCCCCCCCTTCCTCCCCGATAGAGACCCAGCGGGATGAGAAGAATTGGAGCTGTTTACATGTATATGCGGTATCTGGCCGATAGTTGGCGCTAGTGGGCACACCCGCAACCTTCATAGCGATCGCTCGCGAGTTTTTGTGTTTTTCTGTCGAGCCGCCGGAGGCGTCAGCTATTATATATTCACCGGGTAAGTATATTCAAAAATTTATTTTATAATAAAAATATCATTTTTAAATATTTAACTTACCCGGTGAATATATAGCTGATTCACACCCAGGATGGTGGGTAGAGACCAGTAAAATATGTTTACATTTTATGAGCTAAGAGTTTTTATTTCATTTTAGAAGTTATCAAAATAACAAAAACAAAATAAATAGGTACCTGGTAAGGAAGTCGACTTGTACGATTACTCTGCCTTATAAGTACGTCTTCCTTATGGAGCCTCGCGATCCTCTTAGGATGCTGATATTATAAAGAAATACAGTATTTATTTTTTCTCATTTCAGAGTACAATCTACTGTACATGGTGATCCCTACATCATTGCTTGTTAACCTAAACTGACTGGAACTAATTTCTTTTCTCTTTTTCTGTTTCAGGTGAGCCTACCTGTGAGGACCAACCACGCTACTTTGTGCAGGCCGTGAAAGGCGCCATTACGGCACTTTCATGTCCTCGGAGTAGCCAGATCCACACACTGTCCTTCGTGCCGAGGTCACTCGTATTAGAAGGAATCTCCTTGTAGTGTGTGCTGGGAGTGTTCACCCTCCCAGTGGCTGAGGTTTGGTAGGCAGAAGAAAAAGAAGTTTAAAAGGGATTCTCTCCATTTAGGGTAATACTCGAAGGGAAAGAAGTAGAGTACGAGTGGCGGCCTGGCAACGCTGGGACAACCTCGTTTGGGGTCTCCTCCCATTGTCTCCCCTAGAGAGGCAGTGAGGAATTCATCCGCAGGGAAGTCCCTCTCAGACGACGCTGTTTGTCTGTTGTGGCCGTCCTTTGGGTTGATGCGTTCCCCGTCAAAGGAGGAGCTACTGGAGGTCTTGCGTCTTGGACCTCTTCCGCTCTCTCTTAATAGGTCCGCTAACGTACCTATTAGTCCGGACCTTTCTTCATGTCTAAAGGAACTTGTTCCTTTACCCCAGAGGTTATCATCTATGTCAACTGGAGCTGCTGTAGTTCCCCCCAGCCACCCTCGAGTGGGTAAGCAGTGTAGCCACCTTGCAGTTAAAATCTAATGGCTACCTTTCAGGTAGCCTATGCTGAAAGATAATCCACATAAATAACTCCAAGTCTGTATTAGTTAGGGAAAAATACAAATTATCTATGAATTTGTCATTTTCATTGACTTTTGTTTTTAGCTGTAGTTTTTTTTTCTAGCAGGTGTTTTTATTATGAAGTATAGTCGAAACTGAAGTTGACTAGGGTTTTAGTAACCTGGTAGTTAGCGGGGGTGTGTTCACCCACTGCTCCCACCAGCACTGGTGGCTCGGTCACTTTTTATTTTGGCTCAGTAGAGTGTAGATGTGTCTCACTCTCCCGTTAACCTAAAGTGGCTGGAACTAATTACTTTTCTCTTTCTTTTTCAGGTGTGCCTTCCCGTGAGAACCAACCATGCCACTTTGTGCAGGCCGTGAAGGGCGCTGTTACGGCACTTTCATGTCCTTGGAGTAGCCAGATCCACACTGTCCTTCGTGCCGAGGTCACTCGTATTAGAAGGAATCTCCTTGTGTGTGCTGGAAGTGTTCGCCCTCCCAGTGGCTGAGGTTTGGTAGGCAGAAGAAAAAGAAGTTCAAAAGGGATTCTCTCCATTTGGGGTAATACTCGAAGGGGAAGAAGTCGAGTACGAGTTGCGGCCTGGCAACGCTGGGACAACCTCGTTTGTGGTCTCCTCCCATTGTCTCCCCTAGAGAGGCAGTGAGTGACTCATCCGTAGGGAAGTCTCTCTTAGACGACGCTGTTTGTCTGTTGTGGCCTTCCTTTTGGTTGATGCGTTCCCCGTCAAAAGGAGAAGCTACTGGAGGTCGTGCGTCTTGGTCCTCTTCCGCTCTCACTTAATAGGTCCGCTAACGTACCTATTAGTCCGGACCTTTCTTCATGTCTAAAGGAACGTGTTCCTTTACCGCAGAGGTTATCATCTATGTCAACTGGAGCTGCTGTAGTTCCCCCCAGCCACCCTCGAGTGGGTAAGCAGGGTTGCCACCTCGCAGTTGAAATTTAATGGCTACCTTCCAGTTATGCTGAAAGATATTCCACATAAATAACTCCAGGTCTGTATTAGTTAGGGAAAAATACAAATTATCTATGAATTTGTCATTTTCATTGACTTTTGTTTTTAGCTGTAGTTTTTTTTCTAGCAGGTGTTTTTTATTAAGAAGAAGTTGTCCTGACTCAGGATACAAACTTTCCACTCTTTAACCTAGCATTGATATATCAGTGGAGCTGAAAACTAGTCGAAACTGAAGTTGACCAGGGTTTAACTAACCCGGTAGTTAGCGGGGGTGTGTTCACCCACTGCTCCCACCCTCGCTGGTGACTAACAGTCACTTTTTATTTCGGCTCGGTATAGTGTAGACATGTCTCACTCTCCCGTTAACCTAAGCTAGCTGGAACTAATTTCTTTTCTCTCTTTCTCTTTCAGGTGTTCCTACCCGGGAGGTCCAACCATGCCACTTTGTCCAGACCGTGAAGGGTGCCATTGGTACCACTGTTGACCTTTATAGCTGTAATATCTGCTTATGGTAAGGAAACTTAGAATATAATTCTTAGTCGTCGTGGTTTAAGGAATCGAGTTGTCAGATACTTATTGGCATTTAATAGGTATATTACAAATTGTAAGGTAGGATTTTGAAGCCTGGTGATAGTGTAATATGTACTATCATATAAAATCATTTGAATTGATTGGTATATTTGTGAATGATGGTTGGTATTGTCATCGTAACTACTGGATGAGTAGCATTATGTAACCAGGGGACCCAATGACTGTAGCAAACCAATTTAGAATAGACTGCTGTTGAAAGATAAAAAATGAAAATACAGTTTTCATTAGATTATTAAAAGATGTGCCTAAATCTACTTTAAGGTAATTGACAGAATTACTGAAAACATGCTTAATGTACAGTAGTCGTGCGGGAATATATGCAGCTGTCTTGAGTCTGGCAATGTTTATGTCAGACTATTGGTTTTCAGGGAGCCAATTTGGCAAAAATGTGGCACCCTAGATATACCGGAAGAGGTACAAATAAACGGATTTTGAGCGAAGCGAAAAATCTATTTTTGGGTGAGATAGCCATGGCGTCCTGATGGAAGGTTCCTTTTTGGTAGCTTCCTTGGGTATAAGACTACTAAGATATTCCCAGAGAATTTAACCACAGGTTATCACAGAATTCTAACTTCTGGAGCGAGTATCTCAAAGGTTTCCCTTTAAGACATCGTAATACAACAGGGGACGCGCATGTCTGAACGCGCCACATAGCTATCTTCACCCCGAACAGAGTTAATGCTTCGGTGTGTAAGGACTGAGAATAGCTGGGAGCCGTTCCACAGCTAATCTCACTCGTGGCTACTACTGATACTCGAGACGTAAACAAACGGACGCCATTGCTCTAATGACGTCACGCCCGTCTTCATCCTGAAGCCAGTTGCTGCCCATCACCATGATACAGTAGCACAGGGTGGGAACAAAACTGGACGAAGTAGTAGGGAGGGTCCATCAGGACGCCATGGCTATCTCACCCAAAAATAGATTTTTCGCTTCGCTCAAAATCCGTTTTTTGGGCTCAAGCCATGGCGTCCTGATGGAAGAGTACCAGAGAATCTATGTATCGTGGTAGATTTTCCCCCAGTATTAAGTGCCTAGGCATTGACAAAACAGCAAAGTAATCTTAGATAAAGAACCATAGGGACGAAGTATCCTGCCCCCCTTGGCAGTGAAGTTCCCATGGGCTATGCCGACGTCAAAGTGGTATTGAAGGGCTATTCATCCTGAGAGAAGAACTTGAAGAACTTAGAGATGAAGCTGAATGTTTGGTATTTGTATAGGAACATTCTGAAATTAGACCAGTGGTGGTTGGACACTGTGTATAGAGTTCATCTCTTGGGTATCAGAAGTAAGTATTCGTGTAGGAACCTTACTTAGTCAGGGTGAATATAATTTAGGATTAGACATCTTAAATTCTTCATAACCATAAGAAAGAAGGAATAAATAAAACTATGACAGGTATGTATTTCATAGTAAGTAGGAGCTGATAGAGACGCACAAGTAATAAAATAGAAATTTTATTTCACAAATGCAGAAATTAAATAATTTACAGCAAAAAGTAAAGTTCATTTACAGTAATAATAATGTACATAGAAATAAAGGCTTGCTCTTGAATCTGAAAAGGAATTTCAGGATATTAGTAGGTACTCGTTCTCGAGGAACGCAAGTCTTTAAATAAAACACATCATGCTCAAGGCATGCGGCACTTGTGTGACACTATGACATTTCACCTGGGATAAGAACAGTTATAAAAGCACTAAGTGTTTTTCGACATCACTATGAATCGCTCGAGGGTCAACATAGGCACCCGAAGAGTTAGAGTCCCAAGTAACTCACTGTTCTACGCAGAGTTAGGTGCAGGTTTCATAACACTACCTGCGGCTACCACAAAATGTTTGACTTCGTGCACTTGTTTCGCATAGTGTTTAAAGAAAACTCGCGAGGACTTCCAGCCCGTGAAGTTTTTAAGGCTTTCAAAGTCCATGCTCTGAAAGAAATTCAGAGAAGATGCCACTTTTCTAGGATCATGACCAGCGGGTGTACTGTTCGGATCCGCTCTGCGAATGAAGTAGGTGATTTTCGCTCTTAATTGTTTCAGTGACAGGTCGCTGCCCGATGTTTCTCCTTTGAAGAGTTGGCCTCCACCAAAGTTCGAAGTTCTGCGAAGATAGACCTTGAGGCTCTCTACTGGACATAGAGAGACATCCTCCTTCAGGGGGCATATTCTCCAAGGGCCCCATCTTTTGGTGGGTAATTCGTTTTTAGCGAGAAACGTCGGATCAGGGGAGAGGGTCACTTCTCCTGAATCGGTAAACAGGATGTGTCCTTCTTCTCTTGATAATGCCACTATTTCGCTGACTCGAGCTCCCGAAGCGAGAGCAAATAAAAATATAACTTTCTGAGTCAGATCCTTGAGGGGGCATGAATCGTTGTCCAAGTTGGAGGCGAAATGGAGTACCTTGTCTAGTGACCAGGAGATCGGTTTCGGTGGGGGTGCTGGACGTAGGCGAGCACATGCTTTTGGTAGTTTGTTGAAGATGTCGTTGGACAGATCAATTTGGAAAGCATATAGAATTGGTCTAGTCAAGGCCGATTTGCAGGTTGAAATCGTATTGGCTGCTAATCCTTGTCCATGAAGGTGAATAAAGAAGGACATACAGAAATCAATCGTGATTTCTTTAGGATTTTTTGTCTTGACAAAGGAGACCCATTTCCTCCAGGATGATTCATATTGCCGTCTCGTGGATTCGGTCTTGTATTCCTCTAGGAAGTCTAGACTTTTCTTCGAGATCCCAAACCTCTTCTTTGCGGCAAGGGAGAGAAAATCATGAGATGAAGGTCCTTGATTTTCGATGATGAAGCGAAGACAGTCGACTTCTGTACTTGTTGAGAGAGAACTGGGCCCGGGAGAGGGATCAGCTTGGGCTGCAGCTCCAGGACCAGGGGGTACCAGTTGCTCCGGGGCCACTTGGGAGCCACTAGGGCCGCTGTCCCTTTGAAGGTTCTCAGTTTGGAGAGGACTTTCAACAGAAGGTTGGTGGGAGGGAACAGGTAGATCTTGGACCATCTGTTCCAGTCCAGTGACATGGCGTCCACTGCTTCTGCTTTGGGGTCCTCGTACGGGGCTACGTACAGAGGAAGTTGATTGTTGTCGCTCGTTGCAAAGAGATCTATCTGAAGTTCTGGGACTTGGTGAGAGATGAAGGAGAACGATCTTGCGTCTAGAGACCATTCCGACTCTATCGGGTTTGTCCGAGATAGAGCATCCGCTGTCACGTTGCGGAATCCTTGTAGGTGAACTGCAGACAGGTGCCACTTCTTCTTCTCTGCCAGACGGAAGATTGGGAGAAGCACCTGATTTATCTGGGGCGATCTTGAGCCTTGGCGATTGAGACAACGAACTACCACCGAGTTGTCTAGGGTTAGACGGATGTGGATCGAGGGCGGCGGGGATAACTTCTTCAGTGTTAGAAGGACCGCCATGGCCTCCAAGATGTTTATGTGGAACGTCTTGAATAGTGGAGACCAGGTACCTTGAACCTGTTTCTGGTGGGAGTGACCTCCCCAACCTTCCAGTGAGGCATCCGTGTGGATGTTGAGTGATGGAGGAGGGTGTTGGAGAGGAATGGACCTTTTCAGGGCCTTTTCTTCCGACCACGGCTTTAGGAGGCGTCGCAGTCTGTTTGGAAGCCGTCTCTTGAGGTCTCTTCGAGCGATGGATGCCGAGCGTCTCCAGACTCCCGCGGCATCCTTTAGCTGTGCACGAAGCACTGGGTTTGTCACTGAGGCGAATTGTAGAGAGCCTAGAACTCGTTCCTGCTGTCGTCTTGAAATGCGTTTGGATTTCAGTAGTCGCTTGACAGACCCTGCTATTTCCTTCCTTTTCTTCTGGGGGATGGAAAGGCGGTGTGACTGAAGATTCCAGTGGATTCCCAACCACTGAAACTTCTGAGCTGGAGAGAGGCGAGATTTTTTCTCGTTGATCTTGAATCCCAGGTGTTCTAGGTACTGGGTAACTTCGTTGCAAGACTTTGCACACTCTTCGGGCGATGGAGCCCAGACTAGCCAGTCGTCGAGGTAGGCCATCACCTGGACGTTTCTTAGGCGGAGTTGTTGTACTATGGCATCCGCCAGTTTTGTGAAGATCCGAGGGGCCACGTTGAGGCCGAAGGGCATGGCCCGGAAGGCGTAGCTTTTCCTTTGGAGTCGAAATCCTAGGTAGGAGGAAGCGTGATGGTTCATTGGAACGTGCCAGTAGGCATCCGCCAGGTCTATAGAGACCGTATAGGAACCTTGAGGCAGAAGGGTCCTTATTTGTTGAAGCGTCAGCATCTTGAATTTGTTGTTCGCTATGAACTTGTTGAGGGGGGATAAGTCCAGAATGACTGAGTTTGTCTGAGTCCTTCTTGGGAACACAAAACAGTCTCCCTTGGAACCTGGTGGACTTTACCTTCCTTATCACCTTCTTGTTCAAGAGGTCTAGAACATATTCTTCCAGAAGGGGGGTTGATCGTTGGAAGAATTGCTGGAAGATTGGGGGTGGTTGAGTCCAACTCCACCCTAGACCCTTCTTGACGATGCTGTGTGCCCAGGGATCGAAGGTCCAACGATCCTGGAATTGGCGGAGTCTTCCTCCCACCGGAAGCACTTCATTGCTTCTGGTGTCCCGAGGACTTGCTGCCTCGGCCGCTAGCTCCCTTTCCTCCTCTACCTCTGGAGGGACGGCGAGATGCGTCTTTGCTTGCACCCCTGAATGAGCCTCTACCTTTGGCATGAAAGGTAGTTGATTGTTGCTCAAAGGCAGGGGTGAAGACCGGTGACTGTGACAACACCGGTTGGGGGACCAATTGAAAGGTCTGTTGTGGTTGGGCAACCACTTGGGAGGTAGCGGGTCCCGGAAACTGACGTCTTTGCTGACGTTGCTGGGGTTTTGACTTTTGGGGTTTCCTCTTAGGCTGAGGTCCGTCGTCCTGAGAGGGTTTCCTTTTCCTGGACATGCCCCACTTGTGGAGAAGGTTCCTATTCTCCGTGGCGGCTCTGTCAGTGATTTCCTTCACAAGGTCAGAAGGAAAAAGGTGCTTTCCCCAGATGTTGGAGGAAATCAGCCTCCGGGGTTCGTGTTTCACGGTGGCACCGGCGAACACGAATTCACGACAGGCTCTTCGAGCCTTTATGAAGTGGTACAAGTCCTTCATTACAGTCAGTAAGTGGGATTTGGAGAGTACCATGTAGTGGTCTGGTACTCTAGTGTCACAGGCCATAACTTCAAGTTGGACTTGATGAGAAAGAGATGCCGCAAGCCTCTCCTTCGTGTCTTGTTCCCGACGAAGGAGGTGATCGTTGAGCTTAGGGAGGTCTTCATTAAACTGACGTCCGGCGACGTCAGGATCGAGCCTTCCCACGACGAAAGTATGTTGAACATCTTTCCAGTGTCGAGCGTCAGGGGGGGTCACGATGGAGAAGGGTCTGCACTCCTCCAGTGCAGGGCAGGGTTTCCCTTCGTCCGCCGCTTTAAGGCATGCAGCTAAGGCCTTTTCCAAGAATGGAAGAACCGCAGTTTCAGGTGCAACGTAAGTAGGGTGCTTCTTGCTCAATGCCGGAAGCTTAGAGCAGGTAAAGCCTCTACTCTTGAATGCGGAGGCTAGCATAGCCTGGGCCTTTGCGAGATCGAACACTATCTCTTCCTTAGGTTCGGTCTCTTCCTTCGAGGCAGGTTCGGAACGAAGCCGGACATAACAGTCCGGGTAGGCCTCAAAGTTTGGGAAGAACTCCACGTCTTCCAAAGGGACCGTGCCGATCTTATCACTGACAAAGATCCTGCCGGTCGCAATAACCATATGCTCTGCATACCTCCACGGGTTGGCATGAGAGCAAGCGGGGAGATTCTTCGCTCTCTGGATCCTATCATCGACCTGATGGACTCCTGGTTCTCCTTCAGCCTGTCGTCCATGACGGCTCTAATCAGTCGGATCAATTCTTGAGTGGAAGAAGAAGGATCCGGAGTCGAGGAGGTAGACGGAATAGACATTTCCGTCGGTGTAGGAGTAGGAGGGGGGATGGACGGGGGAGCGACCTCTTGCTCCGACTCGGTGTATTCCACCTTGTCTTCGTCATCTTCGGCTCCTTGAGCCATAAGCGTTTTCTCCGTGTCTTCCGAGACATCCGAAATCTGTTCGTCATCTTCGGAATCCAAACGACACTCGTGCATGGACTGAGCCATGACTACATCAGGTTCCACCGTAATTTGGACAGTGGGGATCACGTCTTTGGGTACCACTGAGTCAGGGGAGGCCTTAGGGAACAATAGTGACCTCAGTTCTTCGGTGGCCAGGTACGGTCCGGTAGCATTTTTCTGGAAGCCACGCACCCACTTGCGCAGCTTTTCACGAGAAATGTCTCTAATCTCCGCTGAGGGAGGATTATGGAAGGCCTCAACTAGGTGAGCCTGACAGACCGTACAATCCAGTGGATTCCAAAACTTCAAATCCCCTTTCTTGTCTGCACAAGGGGCGTGAGTCCTGCAAGCCGTATGCCCGTAAAACTGCGGGCGTTTCACAGCGCAGAAGGCGAAATCACACTTCATCTGCTCCTCCTGTGGAAGAAAGAGAAAATGAGTATGGGGGAGTCATAAGAATGGCTCTTAAACTAAGTTAATATTAATTATTAATTTTAACTTAATGAAGGTGTGATGCATAGAGAATGAAAATAGTAAAGGAGAACATGCTCCATGCATCTCGCCCGGCTGGTTACCATAAGCTTGGTCCCTGGATAATCCGAGTGACCGAGGACACCGGATATAATTTCTTAGAACTCCAAGTATTTTGGAATTCCATGGAAAAATCCAAGGACAAGATTGGGACCGAATTCATTCGGTTCCCAGTTAAGGGCCAGAAGGCCTCTTTTAAAAAGGTAACTGCTTCTGGCAACCAGCCGTGCTAAGATGCACATAGCATGCTGGAATTAAAAGAATGCAAAGAGACAGCATGATCACTAATAGAGCAGTACTAGGTACTGATCTTAATAGCAGAAACAGCCTATCTGTTTGCGATATAGGGCTATCATTGTCTTATGATAGCTACAGGAAGGGGGTGCAAGTATTCTTGACGCCTCCGGGGCATCCGGCAAGCCGCCGGCATGCCGGAGCTCGCTCCAGCATAGATTGTGGCATTAGGACAGACAATGTTCAAAGTCAGTCAAATACCAGGATGGCGGCCGCCGGCACGCCGGCAGGGAGCGGCGGCTCCGGCAGTCGGAGGATGCCGGATTGGTGACTGGGATAAGGATGGTTAAAGCTGTACCGGGTTGCCGGCAGTATATGCCGGCACTCCGGCGGCCGACCGGCAAGCGGACGACAAGCTAGGAGGAGGAGAGCCGCCGGTAGTAGCCGGCGGCAGCCGGCAGTCCCTCGGTACACGGGGGGCTGGCGGCAAGGTTAGGAAGAGTCACCAAGTAGGAGGCAGGTATTGCCGACAGTAGAGGCGGCAAGAGACCGGCACCCGGATAGGGAGAGAGACAGGGGGGAGGGGGGAAGGGATGTAGGAAGTACCATCAGGATTCCAGACATCCCTCCCACTCCCTGAGAGGGTGTACCCATGATAGAGGCAGGCTCTAACATCCATGAGCAGGGGTCACTAGGGACCGGGAGCAAGGTAGCCCAAGGGAGGGCTAGGGAACACCCAAAAGGGGGGGGGAGACTCCCATATGCAGAGCTATTCTAGCAACTAACCTTATAGGACACTATGAAGGTATATGTACCAGAGCGGACTGCACATGGAAGCTCGGGTAGCCCTACTATTCCACCCTAAGGAGGAGTTGTAGGACAGGGGACAGATGGGTATAAACTAACCTAAGCATAGGCTAGGCTATACAAGAGATAGGTGGGGAGGGAGAAGAGAGAAGTCTTCCCAGGAAGGGTTTCTGTACCAGAGCGGCCACTAAGGAAAAGGAGGACACTCCCTAACCTAAGATCAGGCAGATCAGCTAAAACGGTGCAAGAGTACAGTTTCAGCATGGAACAGAGAAACCTTCCTAACCTAACCTAGAGCAGGGCTAAGAGTCCTGAACTAGGAAAGGAAGAAGACATATCGCTATCGCAGGAAAGTCATAGACTATCCTAGCCATAGAGGTAGGGCTAGCCTAACCTCACTCTCGGACGCAACCCTAAAGGGGGTTCATTCCTTTAGGGAGGACAGAGAGGCGATATATACTCTATTAGACACTTAATCCCTTTACTCAGAAAAGGAATCAAGGCTAAATAGAGGAAATGCCAAGGCAGGGGATGAAGGAAGCATATAGGGGTCCTATCATTAGGTTAGGCTAGAAAGAGTCACTGACTAGCCTATCCCCTATATGGTCCCTGAAGGCGAAAACATTTGCATCACTGTCAAAAGTATTGTAAAATAATGCCACTATCTTCATAACTTAGTCTAGGATCACTAATAAATCATGCATGAACACTTGTATGTAGGCTCCTGGCCTGGGGGCTATAGTAGCCGACTGGTATGAGGTCAATCGATGACCGATAAAAAGCGTCTAAACACGATATAAAAGTTCCTAGCTATGAAGACTAAATAAACTAATGTAATCGATTAGTATATAAGGCCGGAAACGTTGTTGTGGCTAACTAAATAAGACATGCATAACAACAACGACGCCATAAAATGGCGGGTCCGGTAGAGGCACAGCTCTGCCACAAAACAGCAATTATCTCGAAAAGTAATATTTACTTTACGGCCAGAGCTTAATTAAACAATACTGGAACCTTGTACTCAACTTTCCAGAAGAAGGCGAGGCTGAAGGTAACGACATAGCGAAGATGCAAAACGATAAAGTTAACACAGGGAAAATCCGTCTAAGTAGGGCAGCTACTAAACAAAGGATGAAGACGGGCGTGACGTCATTAGAGCAATGGCGTCCGTTTGTTTACGTCTCGAGTATCAGTAGTAGCCACGAGTGAGATTAGCTGTGGAACGGCTCCCAGCTATTCTCAGTCCTTACACACCGAAGCATTAACTCTGTTCGGGGTGAAGATAGCTATGTGGCGCGTTCAGACATGCGCGTCCCCTGTTGTATTACGATGTCTTAAAGGGAAACCTTTGAGATACTCGCTCCAGAAGTTAGAATTCTGTGATAACCTGTGGTTAAATTCTCTGGGAATATCTTAGTAGTCTTATACCCAAGGAAGCTACCAAAAAGGAACCTTCCATCAGGACGCCATGGCTTGAGCCCAAAAATGACACAATTACAGCAATTGATGGGGTAAAACTTTATTGTAAGAAAGGAAGTTAAACCGAGTGGTTCTTGGAGGTGTAAACGTAGTCATAATTCAGTCGTGTTCTGAAATTTCTGCCTTCAGTGCACACAAACCCATTTTCTCATAACCTAACCTAGTCTGTCATTTTGTGTTTTCATGTTGGTTATTAATGGATTTACTAAATGCCAATTGCTGAAGTGAATTTTCATCAGTTTTGGACAATGCAAAGTGTGGCTAAAGGTACTGAGAGACTGTATAGTACTGTAACATTTACTGCAGTGCATAGGTAACAAACAGTACTATAGTACTGCAAGTTTTGACAGCATTGTTTGGAAGTGAATATTTCAGGCTTTTTCTGCGCACAATACGTAGATGGCTAGATAAGAACTTGGAGATAATTCAACAAGCAATTCATTGGGTGGTTTAGTGAAGAGTATTTTATGATACTGTACTGTGCATCTTCCAGCAGCCAGTATATAGTAACAGATAATAGAATTGGAGAAATGATTTCCTAAACTGTAGTTTTATTAATAAATTTCAGCATCAACTAGAGTCCCTTCATTTTACTTGCTTTTGAAAGCTGCTTTGCCCTAATTTAGTATGTCTTTTTTGCCGTTGGACTTTAGGCACTTATACTTGACTATTATACCAGCTTGCTTTCTCCCACCCTGCTGTCTTGCCTCTTTGTACTTCATATGGGCTAGATTCTATATATCCAATTGCAATCCTGTTAAGGTGTTTTGTTGAAAGTCAAGTATTGAATGTATATTTTTTTCCATTTTGGCCTTTTTGTCTTTCAGTTTAATGAAATTGTAACCACCATTGTTTTTCAATTTTTAATTACTAATTATTCATTCATTTGTAGATATATCAGGATTTTTTTAGTATTTATTCTCATGTATTTAAATGTTGTAGTCAAATCACTTGCTTTGCTAGCTTGTTCATTGTGATCTGGTTTTTTGCTTAGCTTAGTAATAAGTGAATTTGATGTTGAATGAACAAAAAAGGTCAATGTTTTTAATACTTAATTTATTTCTACAGGT
Source organism: Palaemon carinicauda (assembly GCF_036898095.1). Lineage (NCBI taxonomy): Eukaryota > Metazoa > Arthropoda > Malacostraca > Decapoda > Palaemonidae > Palaemon > Palaemon carinicauda. The sequence goes on along the minus strand of NC_090735.1, from coordinate 95,603,990 downwards.
AATTCTTCACGGTCTGCAATGCAGTAAGTCTTATTCGAGTTGATCTGACTATCAAGATTTTCAAGAATTAATATGAATTTCAAAATCAAGATTATGTTGACAACAGTTCATCAGGAAAAATTCTAGTTGATCTGACTATCAAGATTAGAAGTGAATTTCAAAATCTCAAGATTATGATTACGTCATTTGCATCTAGAAGAATTTAAGCTTTTTTTTTTTTTTTTTTTTTTTTTTTTTTTTTTTTTTTTTTTATACCCAAAAAGCATGTATGGTAGAAATTTTCTCATCACTCTATGTGAAATTTGAAATAGACATTGGCTTGATAATTTTTTTTTTTCTTAAGCACCGCATTTTGGGTTCAGTTGTCTTAATTTCTATGTAAACTCATTGCCTTCAATCAGTTTAAAGTTATAGGTTATCTAGTGTGGTCTTAAGACCGGCAAGTATGAAGTTAAACTGTATTTTCTAAAAAAAAATACAGTATAACTTCATATTCATTACAAAAGATTGTTCCAAATCAATAATTTGTCTAAATGTGAAGCATTTATAATTGGTCTGTTCACAAACCCTTGGGTGTCTTCACCCTTATTACTGGAAAGGGATAATGCATGTTTTGTCAAAATTTATTGTTACCATTTTATTTGTATGAAAATCCAGGTTTTGTCTTTTATTGAAACTTCCTGGAATTCATTTGCTATTTATTCTAAAACCAGGAGCCTCTTAATAAGTTCCCTTATATATATATGTGTATATATATATATATATATATATATATATATATATATATATATATATATATATATATATATATATATATATATATATATATATATATATATATATATTAATTTTTCTTTTTCTTTTGGCTTAGATGTTTCTACATCCATTATAGCTACTGGCACGGATGGTTATATATTTGCTATCGCTACCCTGCTTTGATGAATTAGAGAAGGTGTAGCGGTTGGGAGGTATTTGCATTCAAAGCTATATGTGGAGAGTATTGGATGATCTCAGCCATCCCGAAGATGGTTTGGACCTTTTTTGGCGGAATTATTCTCAAGTGTTGGGTCTTCGGAATCCAGGGGATCCAATGCTTGGCGTAGGACTCTCGGCTTTTGGCCGGAAGCCCGTCATTACAGATATGGGGAGGATGATTCCATAGTTAATTGGTCCCAGTCCTAACAGGCGGGTTCAGCTTACATGTGTGCCTCTATATCTGTTTTGATGCTATACTTCGGGTAGGGTATGGAGTGGACCGTTTGGGAAGTATACTCTCATTGTGCTGATAGTGGAGAGTGCAAATTTCCTTTCTGACGTGTGATGGCCTAATATTCTCGAGCAGGTACATCAAACTAACCCTTTTCTCTCTCTCGTCTAGTGGATTCTTTAAGTAACAAACCTCCATCCCCTGGATATGCTGACTTTCCCCCGGCACTGTTGACGACCTCTGCTAATTCTGTTGACGACCTAGGAACAAAAAAGGACCCCTTTACTAATGTTTTAAAACCAATTAAGTCGGGTAATAAAAGGAAAACTAATCCTTCATGTTACCCAAATTCCAATAAATACTGATTATGATATGCTACATAAAGCATTCAGATGCTATGGAGAGATAAAAGAAATTAGAATGAAACTTAAAAATGACAAATGGCATTAATGGATAACGTATAATAATCATGAAGCATTCAATGCAATATGTAACATCAATAATATCAAAATTAAGAACTTAAAAAAGTCATGGGTGCTCTGTGATAAGATACCAAACAATTTGGATGTATATAGACCTGCTGACTGGTTTGAGAAAGAGATCGATTTAACTATGCTCCCCCAAAGAAAGCCAAAACCAACAAGCCACTTGTTGCCGAAGCCTAAAGGGAGGAATGGGAATTGTTTTAAAATTAGCAAACTAATTCAGAAAAAGGTAGGAACCATTGCAGCAGGTGATATATCTCGCTTTGGGAAAAATATCTTCCTAAATCCATGGAAAATCATACACGCAATCAGTAATACTGTCTAACCTGAAGACAAGCAGTGATGAGGATACTGTATGTTAGATGTCAAACCCCACCTAAACATTACTTACGGAAGGGGAGTAGTCTTCAATAAAGATCTGTAAGAATTAACAGAATAGGAAAAAAATGTGCCCATTAACAGTGTGGAAAGTGCATAAGATTCCTGGGACGTCAATGATGATTCTTTACTTTCCAGGATGCTGATGTGCCTTTCCACATCGATATTGAAAATGAAAGAATTAAAGTTTGACCTTTCAAACAAAAGCCCTTACAATGTTTCAAGTGTTTCAAATTTGGACATCCCTCTAAAGTTTGTAAAAATGTATAGCATCTGTTCCAGACCTTATCATGGAGACTGTACACTTGAGGCCAGCTGTTTGAACTGCAATTCAAACCATAAATCCACTGACAGGAGCTGCAAGATTTATAAGTTTGAAGAAGCAGCCCTCAACGTGTGAGACATGCCAAAAGACTTGGAAAAAAAAAAAAAGGCTATGCAAAGGCATTGAAATCAAGAGAGAATATACCACAGGAGACATCAAACCCACACAGTGCTGCCAGTAATTCCAAGAAAAGAAATACATCATCTAACGATAGTAAAGTTTAGTGTGATAAGGTAAGCATATTGCCTTCCAAGGCTTTGCCAGTGTATTAAAACTGAGGCACTGCCCACTTCTATACAAACTTAATCCCCCATTACCAGCATTAGTACTAACCCCTCTCAGGCCATGTCCTAGCCTGATTTGATGGAGATTCCACCCGAAACTAAGTTACCAGGTGCACCTGTGGTGAGGAGAGTGCAAAAACCTGGCAGGCCCTCACCACCTATAAATCGGAAAAGAAAGAGAACCCCTTCCATCGGAAATATAGTTATTACGTCAGATAAATATGTTTTGTCTGTTGATGTTTCTGATCAACAAGAAGACATTTTAAGTAAATCAGAAATTCAAGTTGAGGTCCACCCTCAATAACTGGATCAGGACGACAAGAAAAGCACAAACAAAAAAGCATATTTATCAAGACCCTCTCTAATAAAACCACCAGGAAATAGCATTAGATCAAAAATTGCCAATGGGAAGACTTCATCTAAAAGCTCCTCCAAAAAATAGAGCATAGTTTTTCCTCCATTTTGCAATGGAATTGTCAGGGTTTAAGGGCCAAATATGAAGATCTCAAGCTCTTAATTCATGAGCATTCCCCCATAATTGTATGTCTTCAGGAGAGAAGCTTGATGCTAATACCTCTTGTCCTCGTAAATATATTAGCTATAGGACACCTTATGATCACGGAGTAGGGACCCATGGTGGAAATCTCATATACGTTCGTCGAGGTGTTCCTTCCCCAAATACCTTTATCTGTCCGTACACCTCTGCAGGCAGTGGTTGTACAGATTGATATAGGGAGAAAATATACAATATTTTCGCTGTACTTGCCTCCAAATGATAACACATCGTATGATGATTGAGTAGAGGTGATTCAACAGCTCCCTCAACCTTTTCTTTTACTTGGAGATTTGAATGGTAGACATCCTTTGTGTGGTGATTTAGCAAACACCAGGGGCAATATTATATCATCAATTGTGGAAAACAAGGATGTCGAACTCCTTAATACAGGAGAGCCCACACTTTCATGTTCAGACAGGTACCTTGCCATACATTGACTTCAATTGCAAGCTCTAACTGCCTCCTTGATTTCGATTGGAGGACATTGGATAATTGGCATACTAGTGATCATGCACCAATCATAAACACCAACAATGGTCCACCTTTTCCAAAATCTCCACGATGGAATCTTGATAAGGCGGACTGGGATAGATTTCGTGAACTAAGTGAAATTGAAGGAAATGCAGAACATTTTGAAATTGTTGATGATGCCATAGACTTACTGAATGGAACCCTTCATACAGGAGGAGTTAATTCAATTCCCAAAACAACAGGGTTATTCAAACGACAACCAGTTTCCTGGTGGTCTTCAGAACTAACTGCCGTGCACAGAGCCACAAGAAGGTCTTTTAACTCAACTGCGCTGACACCGCATTGAGGGCAATTTGATTATATACAAGAAATGTAGAGCACAGTACCTTCGTGCCATGAAAGGAAGCTAGGTGCCAATCTTGGGTGTCTTTTGTTTCTTCCATTAACAGTAGAAAACCACTGTCTGGTGTGTGGAGGAAAGTAAAAAAGATTGCCGGCAAATTTACCCCGAACCCACCACTAGTGTTGAAGGTGAACGGTCAGTATGTGACTTGAGCAAATGATATCAGTAATGCCCTGGCTGACCATTTTTTCAAATGTATCATGCAAGTATGAAGGGGCTCCTGGTCACCAGTATAGGAGCAACGAAGAAAAGAAAATTTTAAATTTTGTAACAGGAAGGAAAGTCATATAATTCTCCTTTTACTGAAAGAGAATTTGATTCCGCTCTTAATAGTAACGATACAGCCCCTAGACCTGAGGAAATTCCATATGCAATGATTAAACTGTACATTTTAATACAAGGTTATTTATTTTAAGCATTATTAATAGAATGGCATGATCATAGTTATCCAAGTGGTTGGAAACTAGCCATTATTTTAGCCTTTTTGAAGCCTGGTAAGGACTAGTTTCTTAGCAGCCAACTACCGACCTATTGCATTGACATCTTGTTTATGTAAAATCATGTAGATGATGGTCAATGTAGACTAATGTGGTACCTTAAAAAGAAGGGTATTTTATCATAGATTCAATTTGGATTCAGAAAAATGCACTCGACTGATATATTGATAAGACTTAATTCCTCTATTTGTGAAGCCTTTGCTTCCAAACAGCACCACGAGTGTCTTTTTTGACCTTGAAAAAAGCCTGTGATACCACGTGCATGAATTAGGAATAAGAGGAGAGCTACCACTATTTATTCCATCATTTCTTTCACAAAGAATTTTCCAAGTGAGAGTAGGGGAAGCTCTATCAGAGTAAATGTCAGGAAGGAGGAGTTCCTCAGGGTAGTGTGCCGAGTGTAACCCTTTTTGCACTAGCAATGAATGGAATATCCTCAGGTATTCCCAGGGACGTTCTCTCAACATTATTTGTGGATGATCTCTGTCATTTGCTGGAGCTAAAATGGCAATGGTTAAGAGAAAAATACAACTCTCAATTGACAAAATTATCCAGTGGGCCAATATGAATGGATTTAAGTTCTCGACAAGCAAAACTACAATTGTCCATTTATGTCGTATCCGGGGAGCACATTCAGACCTGGATATATACATTGAAGGTCAACAAATCCCTTGTGTAAGTGAAGCTAAATTTTTAGGTCTGATACTTGATTGTAGGCTTACGTGGGTGTCTCACTTAAAAGCGTTAAAAGCTAAACGTCTTGAGGCTCTGAATCTTTTAAAAGTATTGTCCTATACTTCATGGGGGCAGACCGTAAAACTATTTTGAAATTATACAAGGTGTTAATTTTTTCCAAAATTAGCTACTTCTGTGAAATATACTCCTCAGCCACCCCAAGCCGATTAAAGATATAGATTCAATACATCATGCTGGTATAAGATTGTCCACAGGAACGTTTAGAACCTTTGCCTATCCCAAGTCTCCTTGTTGATGCTGGAGAGTTCCCTCTAGACCATTACCGCATGTCTTCCATTATTTGGTATTGATTTAGGTTACAAAGACTCCCCAACTCTAGCTTTTCAGAGTGCAAGCCTTGTAAGGAACTCGACATACTTTGTCGTACCCAAAATCTCCTCAACCTTATGGCTTTCGAGTAAAACGATTATTAAACATTCTTGATAAAATTAGAGGTAAGGTATTTCCATTTAAGATATCATCAACCCCTCCGTGGAAAATACCAGAGATATCTTTTTGTAAATATTTTATTGGTGTTAAAAATAAACAGGACTGAATTAGAAGCTAGGTCTCTTTTTATGGAACATGTTGAACATAGGGAATAGACTTTTATATATACCAATGGCTCCAAATCCGATGCTGGCGTTGGATTTGGAGTATATAATAGTTCTTTTAACTGTAGAGGGGTACTTCCTCCAAATCTTCCATATTTACTGCTGAATTGCTTGGACCTCGTGTACACAGACTCCCCTGGCGTTATAACTAGTAAGGTTGGTTCTCCAGTTGGGACATCTGATCATGCCTTGATTTCATTAGTAGTGAAGACTGAGCAGCCTGTCCCTGATATATCATACTCTTGTAAAATTTATATGAAATCCCAAGCAGACTGGAATGGGATTTTGCATGAACTTTTGTTCTTGAATTGGTCACAATTATATAGTAGTGTAGATCCTGTTGTCCCTTTGAATGAGAATCTAGTCAACATAATTGATAGGCGTATCCCTTCTCATGTGCTAAGGTACCGAGTGAAGGACAAGCTGTGGTTCAGTGATGATTGTAGACGTGCTTATTTGGAGAAGCAGAAGGCCTATCATCTTTGGAAGGGTATCAGATCAGATTTGACCTGGAACAACTATACTCAGTTTTGAGTTTATGCCTCAGCTGGGGGAAAAAAAAAAAAAAAAAAAAAAAAAAAAAAGAGTAGAGTACAATTTAACCATAAAAGAAACCCTTTTTGGTACAGCTCAGGAACGTAAATAGTGGTCTACCCTTAAATCTGCACACTTTGGTGTAGATGCAACAGTTCCTACTTTATTTAAACCAGATGGCTCAGTCACTCGCTGTCCAAAGGAAAAGGCAACCCTTTTGGCTGATGTTTTTGACAGTAAACAGAGCCATGAAAAACTTGAACTACCTCATTCTTGTTTTCCTGAGGCTAAACTTACTAGTTTACCTTTTTGATCTTGTGAGATTAAAGCTCTGTTGATGGACCTTGATGCTTATGGAGGTGTAGACCCAAATGATAGTTTTCCTTTGTTTTTTATAAAGACAGCAGATTTCTTAGCTCCAAAGTTGTTATTTTGTGCAAATTAGCAAGAAGAGCTTTTAGCACTTGTTGGAGAATTGGTATTGTTACTCCTCTATGTAAATGTGTTTGTGGTAGCTCAAGTCCCACTGTTTACCGCCCAATTTTCATAATACCCATATTATCTAAATAAAATTTAACGTCTTCTGGCAAAACGTCGTAATAGGGTTGCTGAAGGTAATCATCTATTCCCTAGTTTGCAATTTGGTTTTTGTAAAGGCCTTGGAGCATGAGATGCCCTTCTTACAATCTCCAATGCTGTATAGAAATCCCTTGATTGTGGTCTGGAAGTTCGTATGATTGGCCTTGATTTTAGTGCTACCTTTGACCGTATTAATCATGAGGCCCTTGTTTTCAAACTCAAACAGTTGGGAGTTGGTGGGTCGTTTCTTGGCCCTCGTTTTCAAACTCAAACAGTTGGGAGTTGGTGGGTCGTTTCTTAGCATTATTATTGATTTTTTAAGTAATAGATCTCAAAGAGGAGTTGATGGGCACCATGGGGAGTATAGGAATGTGATATCCTGTGTTCCACAGGGTAGGTTTTTGGCCCATTACTAATCCTACTATATACACGACATGTGGTTTGGGCAAGGAAACAAGCTTGTTGCATATGCAGATGGTGCTACTCTCTTTGCATCAATTCCATCCCCTGAATGTAGATCTGGGTTTGGTGAATCCCTTAATAGAGATTTAGCTAAAATAAGTGCATGGTGCAAATTATGGGGTATGAAGTTGAATCCTAACAAAACTCAAAGTATGATTGTAAGTAGGTCAGGTGGCTCCTCAACATCCAGATCTCGGTATTGATAATGTTTTTCTAAATTTGTATGACAAATTTTAGGTGTAATTCTAGACAGCAAATTTACTTTTGAGAAACACATTAGGTCTGAATTCTTCAATTGCACAAAAAATGGGCTTATTGATAAAGTCTTACAAGATTTTCGGTGATCAATCTATTCTGAGTTAAGTGTTTTAATTCTTTCATTCTACCTTGTTGTTAGTCTTGTTCTCCCGTCTGGTGGTTAGCTGCCAATTCTCATCTTAATTTGTTGGACAAACTTACGGTCTATTAAATTTCTTATTCCTGATCTAGATGTTAATCGTAGGCACCGTCGTTCAATTAGTTCATTATGCATGTTACATAAGATGTTTCATAACTCGGACCATCCTTTACATTCAGATCTCCCTGGACAATTCTATCCTGTTTGTAATACTAGGCAGGCAGTTAATTCTAATAGCCAGGCCTTCTCCATCACGAGGCTCAATACTACGCAGTATTCTAGAAGTTTTATGCTAGCTGTTGCCAAGTTGTTGAGTGATCTTCCTAATCGGGTAGTTGAATCAGTAGAACTTCAAAAGTTCAAAGTTGGAGCAAATGTTTTCATGTTGACAAGGCTGACATTGAGTTTTTTTTATAGAGTACATGACATCTGTTTTTGACGTTGTTGATAGTTTGTATAGGACGTATCTGTTTTGACGTTGTTACTGTTTTTAGAATGATTTATTGGTAAAAAATGATTTATTGGTAATTTATTCTCTTCATTTATTTATTTCCTTATCCTTTCCTCACTGGGCTATTTTTCCCTTTTGGAACCCTTGGGCGTATAGCATCTTGCTTTTCCAATTAGGGTTATAGCTTGGCTAGTAATAATAATTATATGGCATACTAACTGCTATTGAGAAAATAGCACTAAAAGGGGAGGGCAATTTTGCCATTTATATTGGTATAAGAAGTGTTCTTCAAGCTTTAGAAGGTTTTAATTCTAGTAACCCTTTAGTTGTAAAGCTTTTAGAGTGGCTTTTAATTATTTTTTGATTTTGCTTGGTTCCGGCACACGTAGGTGTGTCTGGAAATGAAGAGTCAGATTCACTGGCAAAGAGTGCTGCAGCTTAGTTGCTACCAAGGTGGTTCCCATTCTTTGTGATGATTTTTTACCTGCAATTTGGAATTCTAATTACAACAATTGGCCACAGCATTGGGATATTTTAAGCGAAAATAAGATGAGTGAAACGGTCATTGGTATATCCCCTTGGAGGTATAATGGGATGCCCCGAAAATGGGAGACTACTGTCGTCTCCGCATTGGTCACACCCGGATGACACACAAGTTTCTGCTGGCTGGCCAACACCAACCATATTGCGACAACTGTTTGATACCCTTGACAGGATGCATTTGTTGACTGAATGCCCCTCTTATAGCTCTTAAAGAAATAGATATCTGTTTGAGGCTCGTGGTGAAGATGGCAGGTTCATCCTTGCCAAGATCCTTGGACATGTGTCGTACAATGCCAGTGGCATTTTTAAATTCATATCAGAAGCAGTTATTAATGCTATTTAACTTTTATATCATAACTTCCAGTGGAATTTTTAGATTTATATCTGAAGCAGGTCTTCTTAATGCATGCTATTTAACTTTTATAACATATTTACGTCTGGTTTTAATTGAATACAGTATTCTTTTAATCATTATTTATAATAAACGATATCGGCGTCAATGACCTTCGATGTCAGGATGCCAGAAAACTTTAAATCAAGAAAGAAAGTATATGCATTTTATTTTCAGAGAGAACTTAACTTTCCAGTTCAGTTCAAGGTGTTCTGCTTTGGACTGTCAACAGGCTCATAGGTGTTTACTTGCTTGTTCACTTAGTCTTCCCTTTGACAAATGCCATGGGAATAAGGCCTCTGTATTACCTGGACAACTGTCTTCTACTGACTGATTCAAGATCTCAGCTTATCCACCAGAGAGCTGATTCTGGAATTTTGCCACAATTTTGGAATTTGACTAAATTATGAGAATGTGAGGATCGGCCCTCAGTGTCGTCTGCTGTACTTGGATGAAAAAAATTCTCTTTAAACCATCCAGCAAAATTCTTATGTTAGTCTTATTCAAGCTAACATTTTTTTGCGAAATAGGTCTTTACACTACAGTAAAAATGGGTATTTTCTTGGCAGGGAAAGTTGCAATTCCTTTTAAGATTGTCGTAGATACAGCAGGCTTTTGTAGACTCCTTGGTTCATATGTCCTGTGAGGCGTCAATAGATGTAGCACTATTTATTCGAAAAGTACAGTCTATAAAGTCAAGCTTGTCATCCACAATTTTGCCAAACACCCTGACAGTAATTCTTACAGTAGTAACATCATCACAAATGGGAAGGCAGTTGAAATCTGGTTATCACTGCGGCTACCATATTCAAACAATCGGGAGACGTGTGGATATCTTTATTGCGTATCCACAAACATGCAAACATGAGGTGCGACACGCGCACGTTATACAACCCATTTAGTTCAAGCCAGATTATTTCCTTATACAGAGTAGTGATTGTAACAGATCACTACACCTTTTCTTGAGGAAGAGTTCTTCCAGCCCACCTGTGGCAGAAACTCTTGGGTTACCTCACCTCCCTAGAGAAACGTATCCTTTGAGAAGATGCATCTTCATTTAGATCAATGGTCACAGATATCTGATCCTGTATGGTTGAAGGACGAGAACCTGTTAGCCGGATCACCTCTGCAAATTCCAACTCCAGACTTCTTGCCAGATGCTTCCTGCCAAGGATGTGGAACCCATCTATGGAGGGAACAAGTCTCTGGACTATGGTCAGAGGAGGACAAGTTATTCCTCATAAACTATTTAGAACAAAAAGCAACATATCTCGTGTTGCTCCACTTTACAGATACTATCAAAGGTCAACAACATGACTGTAGTGACATATGTCAACAAGCACTGGGCTCGGTATCTCATCACCTCAGCCAGTTGGCAGTAGGGATACAACACTGGGCAGAAATGAATGCCGTTCATGGAGTGGTACCTTGACCTTCTAAATCTCATATAAGTTCCAAGAAAACTTTCAGATAGGCCAAAGCTTCTATGTCAACCTGTGAAGAAGTTTCATGCCGCAGCTCGCTGCTCATCTCTTCATGGCTGCAGGTTATCCAGCGTCTCCTCTGAAAGAAGGTTTTCGAGACTGAAAAGCACATTTCATTATACCTCTGCATGTCCTCCACAGTGGTCAATCGGGCAAGGTCGTCGCTTTTCTGTAATTGGTGCTGTAAACAGAATGTTATTTTCCTCAAGGCCACTATACAACTGATAGCAAGCTTTTTGTTTTTTTTCTGCTGAAGTAGAAGCTCGTCTCAATCAGTGTTAAAAAGCTATCACTTTGCCTTGAGCCATATCTTCAGACCAAAGGGAATTCACCTCTCCTTATGGGACCTTTGCTTTATATCAGAAGCTTTCAGCAGTTTTTCCCACCTCGGGAATTCGAACCCCCTAACCTTTAGTGTGCTGAAGGTTTCAAGGTCCTTGAAATTACCACCCTACGAGACTCCACAAATCATCAGAGACCTGACTGAAAATGATGTTCCTCTTATCCTGCCCTTATATAAAGAGGAATTCACCCTTCCTTCCAAACATTCTTGACTTGTTTGCAAGTACAGGTCAAAACAAGAAGGGAGTAACCAAGAACACCGTCTATTTATAGTTACGAGAGACAATTATGAGAGCATACAAAACTTTAGGAGAATCATTGACTGGGGCTTCTCCCAGGGCTCATGACATTCATGGTGTTGCCGCAACCTTTTATTCCCCCAAAAACCACTAGGCGAACAACATTCATGGTGTTGCCGCAACCTAGCATTCCCCAAAAAACCACTATTAGAACGACATTCATGGTGTTGCCGCAACCTTTGCATTCCCAAAAAACCACTAGGAGAACGGCATTCATGGTGTTGCCGCAACCTTGGCATTCCCCAAAAAACCACTAGGTGGCACAGGTTCTCAGTGCTAGGGGTCTGGAGAAGATGAACCACCTTCACTGCCCATTACTGGAAAGATTGTACCCATAGATCTTTGGTCACGTTCTCCTTAGATCCCGGGGTAGCTACCTGACAGATAGTTCAAACCCTCTGATTTATTTATTATTAAATATTCTTACACAAACTGCAAACTTGGGTTGTGGCTCTAACACTTCTCATCAAGTCTTTGAGACTTGCATCATGACCTTGCCTCTCGTCTGATCCGGTCATCGTAGTTGATATTTTTTTTTCCTTTTGGGTCAAGGGTCACACAGAGCCCCTGATCATTGGCACATGGAGACTTCCTCCCACACAAGGAATACTTCCAAATAAATGACGGATTTGTATTCGCTTAGAAACAAACAGCACATTTTTAAATTTGTATTTTTCCTAGTTTTTCAAATCTTATTTAATATTTTCTGCCTCGTCCACCCCCCAAGTCTTAACCAAGACTGAAGTAGGGGTTGACCCTCAGGTTCTGACATGCTTATCCAGCACACATGGGAACATAGGGTAACCATACAATGTTGCCATACTCTCATGACTTATCAAGACTTATCAAATTTTGGTTGTAGCAAAATAGCAATAGAGTATGTATAGCCATATATATGGTGAGGGTTTTTATAGCTAAGAAAAATACAGATTTCTTATATTTCAATTTTTTTCATGTTAAAAACTTTTGACTTTGTCACGGTTATGTCAAATAAATGTTGTAAATATATATCCGTAATAATTTAACAGATTTTCAAAGTGTAATATGATTTTTTATTCTAAATATCAAATATTTTTATTCAGGTAAATGCTTAGTTTTTAGCAATAATTTTTTTAATGTGCAAATTATCATGTTAAAAAATATGTTTTTCGTTAGCTTTTAACACTAAAAATGTAATTTGTAAGTATGTTTCAATAGGATTTTGAATTTTGCATTTATTTTAGGTTTCACAAAAATATGATTTAACAATAATTTAATATGAAACTGCATTTATTACCAAAACGTTTGAAGAATAATGGTTATTTTCATGAAACTATTTTGTTAATGAAATTTTAAAAGTTCCTGGAGTGTTGAGGAAATCCCAAATCACTTTGAGATGTACTGTCCTCATTGTGGCTGAGTGTTAATCACTTTGAAGAAATTGTAATTGAAGTTGTTTGAGAAATGCAAAAAAAATCTTTGAACTGATTTTATGAGAGTAACTGCAGCACTAGTATCAAGCTATACATTTTCTCTTTATTGTCTTTAAACTATTAAAATGGTTTAGATATCTTCCATGATCAGGTTAGGTTAAAAAAATATATGTATACAAAATATAACAGGTAAATGATAAGTTTAAAAGATGCTAGTTAATGTGGATTGAGACACTTCAGCTGGACAGAGTTGTCTTTAAGTTTGGTTTTCAATTATTCAATGTATATCATGGTAATCGAAGCTCGGTCATAAATCAGGTTTTCTCTGTAATGCTAAAACAAGCATGAATAAAATTGTCATCAGTCATGACAATGTTTTATAGGGGACGGAAGGCTTGCCTAGTGCTTGGTGGATCCTCAAACCTAGAGGTTCTAGTTTTCGGATCCTCCTGCCGCTAGGTGAGCCGCCTCCGTGTCTAAGAAAGAATTGTCTTGGCTCTGGCAATCTTTGTCATGCTGATATTAGTATCATGAGGAAAGCTAGATTCAAGACCGAGCTTAGATTGCATGAAAATATAAAGAATAATATCAAACTAATTTAAACTTAGGACGACTTATGTTTTCAGCAGAAAGTTTCAATCTATTTCAACTCTTTTAGATTTATCATTTTCTTGTTATATTTTGTTTAAATGTTTTTAACTTAACCTTGTTATGATGGACAGAAATCTGATACGTTATTATAATTTAGAGAGAATAAATAGAAATGTACGGCAGTTCCTCTCAGAATCGGTGCAAGGGTTTTAGTGCATTTCTCACAGCTTCAAGTAATTAAATCGCTTCAAAGTGATTAACACTCAGCCACAATGAGGACAGTACATTTCAAAATGAATTTGGTAGTTCCATGACACTCCAGAAACTTGTAGTTTTTTACATATTCAATTTCTATGAATTTATTTTCTCATATCATGACATCATTGTTACCATTGTATCATGCTTTTTGCTTAGAGTAAAAATTATACATATGAAATTTGATCAACTAAAAATACTATGCAAGATAGATAAAAAAAGTGTATAATAAAAAAAGTGTATAATAAAAATGTATGTTTAAGTGGACCAATAAAATTCATAAGTTGACAAGAAAAAAACTTTTATTTCTCATATTTTTTTTTTGTTTCATTTCTTTGATGCCAGGTACCCCCCAGAATTGGGGGAAGTGTCTTGGTATGTGTGTACAAAGACAAGAAAAAAAACTTTAATTTCTTATATTACAAAATACTTTATTTTAAAAAAAAAATATTTATACAGTACATTAGTGTCCCCCCCCAAAAAGGGGCTGACCTTACGGAATGAATTTCTGGTACTAAGAGACCTTCCCTTGCTGCCCTGCCACCCAGAGAACTCATACATTAGTCAAACAATTCCAGAGGAAGTACCATGGCAACTGTGGTGTGTGTATTTCTCCTGAATGGAAAATTAATTTGAAAACTGCTTGGTAACTGGAAGCATTCTGTCACACTAAGTCATCTTCCAGTGTTGGTTAATATTAACTGAAATAAGTTATCTTAAGTAGATAAGAATATGATTATAATTTGGGACAATACTGCCAATCTTTTATCCTTCACATAAAATTTCTGACTTAGATGAGATTCTTAAGGTGATCAAAATGTTACTGTGGAAGAGGTAATCTTGAACCCAGTACTTTTTTTTCAAGTCACACTTGCATTTTGCCCAATGGCCTGATTTTCAAAAGTTCCACTTAACTAAAGAGTAAATTTGCATTTTATAATCATGACTGGACATTAAATTTAGATTTGTTTTACCTATTCAGTTCCCTAAGACCATCTTTGTCAAAACCATTTTCATACTCCTTTTGAAGAAGACCATCAAACTAACTCTTACTTTACATCATGATCTGAAGGAATACTGTACATGAGAAGTATGTTGCATAAGATGAGTACCTGGGTATTGATACCATATAATTGAAAGCTGTCTTCTTTAAAAGACACTAGGGGTTGGAATTTCATTTTTGTTGCATATCCCTGATTCCATAATGCAATGCATACCATAGAATATAAGTCCAGTTTCAGAATATAGCATATTCAAGAAGCATTAACATTAGCCGTAAGTTTTACGTTCCTCTCAGATTAATAATACTTGGATAAGTGGGGTAAATTCCAACTAAATAAAAGACAAATTCACCAAACTAAGAATATATTTTAA
This sequence comes from Palaemon carinicauda, assembly GCF_036898095.1. Taxonomy (NCBI): domain Eukaryota; kingdom Metazoa; phylum Arthropoda; class Malacostraca; order Decapoda; family Palaemonidae; genus Palaemon; species Palaemon carinicauda. The sequence continues at coordinate 95,588,921 of NC_090735.1, read as the reverse complement.
ATGTGACTTTAATGTCAGAGCATACATTTTCCCAGCATGTACAACCAAATGTTTGATTACAAAGAAATTATTTCACTACTTTTCAAGCAAATACATTTGTCTAATTTGTCCTGAAGATGAACAACTGAGTGTGTGCTTAGTTAAAAGTAGGAATCATGTAATGTAGTATTCATTGATGTGAATTACACAAAAGTTAACATTCTATTTATACACTTGCATCAGTAGAAATGAAAAGCAACTTGAATGTGAATGAATCATCATTAACGTTCAGACATCTGTAATTTACTTGAACGTGACAAGTCACCAACGAAGGCATGAGTCATTATTTTGAGCACAGTTCATTATACCAGGTTTTAAAAACTTCCAAGAAAGCAGTAAGACCAAATACACGTCCGAGAAACACCTTTCATGCGATGCCTCTTGAATGAGCAAAAGACTTTGGGAAAGGGGATGACATCAATGCAGGGTACTACCCTGACGCCCGCTAACCTCACCCCAGGCGAGACGGCAGATCGAACTAGTGTTGCATTCCCCTGCACCAACGAGTTAGCACAGGCAGCGTACCTACCAAGGCAAGGCTTTGAGAGACGAGCCTATGGCACTAAGGTAATCCTAGATACCATAAGGCAGCAGTCAAATACCTTCCATGGCAGGCAATTGCTACCTGACCTTTACATTACATGAAAACCTCTGCACATAATAAAGTTATTTCCTGCAATTTCTGTACACCAAAAGGCAAAATTTATTTAAATGTGAGTTTTGAATTATGCATCTTGCTGTAAATGCCCATTTTCAATCATTGGTTCTTAATACTGTATAAATTTGAATACCTTTCACCTATCTTCACCCCAATTGACTAAAGCAACAGCAAATTCCAAATAGCTATGAGACAAAATCCTCTATCGTTGCAAATGAACTTGCTAAGAATGAACCCAATTATCTATTATTTTTACCATATTCATCAAACAGTAACAAACAAATGGACAAAATATTACCAATAGTACAAAGAGAACAGCGACTGGTTTAGGTCAAAGAATGGTAACTGATTAACCTAGGCATTCAAAGCAAAGAAAAGACTAAGTCCAATGAGCAAAGACTACAGTAATCAAATGGTAATGTATCCAAAGATCCAATAAAAGATTCCCATTCATTCTGACCACTAGGCAGTATTCCATGTCTTTCCTTTTTGTAGGGAAATGCAAAAGTCCCTGTCTCCAATATCAGATAAATGCATAAAGACCATCCAAATCAATTTGATACCAACAAAATAAAACCAATGAAAATACAAAATCCAGCTTAAAAAATCTTTAACTCCTATCTTGGAGTAAAGATGAGATTTGGATTTATGAATTCAGGTGAAACAGCAATGGGGCAAAATGAAGGAATATAAAATGGAGAGAAAAGAAACAAAGAGGATCAATTGCTCTGTAATGCATCACTTTACTTGACAAGCAAGATTACTGTAGTGTTCTGCAGACCTAGCAAACACAAATGAGCACAGGTATTGAACAACAAGCATGAGAGCAGATTGGTAGAAATGTAGCAAGGTTGTGAAGCCAACCCTTGGCAAATCAATGAAAAATTATGGGAATACGTCACAAAAAGCTTGATACCTTTACATACCAACTTGAAAGCCTCAAAAGACTTGACAGCAGGGAAAAATTAAGATGTATAATAACATTTCTGCCCTTTTAAAACCTCATTCAATATGCAGAGTTCATATGACCTTCAAAACAGTTTTGCATAGCAATTAACTACACTACGCTTTCAACAAACAAGATGCAGTAACAAGTATCCTAAGTAAATGTAAAGAGCAGCAAAGTTATCATTGGTGCATTATTCATCAATGCCTGCTGAAATAGTAGGTCAGCTGATCAGAGCCCTGTTTTAGCAGTCTCATTTCTATTTATGAGAAACAGTGACTGCAGACAATTCCTCTAATCCAAACAAACCTGGTAGCAATCACCATATAATAGAACAATCTTTGAGAAGAAAGCTATAACAATCCAAGTTTAATTCAGTAACTCACAAACTAAACACAAGACAGGCTACGACAAATAGCATTTTCAGGGAACAGAAAATGAATATCATACTCAGGGTAGATAAATTAATAAGTTATCCAAGGAATATAAAATGGATAGAATATTCATAGCAAAATAGAAACACCATATTCAGAGCACAAACAAACAGCAAAAATGACAGAATAGTCAAAGAAAATTGGATTCCCAGACATACAGGAATACCAAGAGGTGAAGAACCTGATCTCAATTATATAGCAATTACCATTAAAGTTGACCTTATTCTTGCAGACTGATTTGAGAAGTCTACTTTATGAAAGACAAGTGTAATATGACAGTGTTACAATATTTCCCAAGTGATACAGAGGCATAAAATCTTCACCTTTAAACCATCACTTAAAACACAAGCTTAGATTTCAGTCTAAGGTAACCAGCTATGAATTAAATCTGCAAAACTAGGATGAAATAAATCCATAAAAAAACCTGCAAGTGCAGGAGAAAAATCACTGAAAATCCACAGCAGTAATAGCATCATGTATTATCCTACAACTTCATGACAAAGACCAACACCCGCCAGTACATTTCACAATAATGATGGCCAGTAACTGAAAAAGAGTAATGCATCTTGAAAATACCAGACGAGGAATCTTGGTTTTTTCTCCTTTCTGACTCAATACCAAGTCAGGATTAACCTATCTTCTTGTCATAGAACATGCATCACTTCTTAACAAATTATCCAGAAAAAAAGAACTTCCCTTGTCACCTGTCTCATGGAATTATAGAAAATTTAACATCAATGGTAATCACCTTAGATCATCTAACTTCAGCTAGGACTCAAAGCTATAATCTTCATAAACAAGAGCGTATAAGGGAGTTACAAACATCACCAACTATCCTTTTATCTAATCCATATACAAGTTACCTATCCAATCCAACAGCAATGCCTAAGTCAGAGCATATGAGCTGCTCAAAATTCAATGCTATCAAAAGACAATATTCATCTAATAGCAATACTCGATCAGTTCCAAATACTAACCAAAGTACAGCCTTTCATAGATTAAATACTAAAAATACCAAGGCATTTGCAAATCAGAAATCTTCAAATACAAGGAAAATTGAATGCTATTTGCTTTGATTCAACACAAGTGGAAAACACCTTGTGATAAGTACAAAAAGACAAAAGAATTCCTAGATGAAACAGATGCTCTGCAATTTACCAGAAATACGAAGGGGACACTAAAGACATTGGAAGTAAGATCTTCCTGATGAAGAAATTAGAAGTCTATACAATATTTGGTATCCCTTATTGTAGACAGGGACCAGAAATCAAGATACAAAACAGGTTCCAAAGTGGCCCAGCATACAGGTGAAGAGTTAATGAGAGGAATGCCCAAAGAAGTGACACCGACTGGAAGTGAGTCAAGTTTTGACTTCCGTTCAAAAGACAAAAGGGATCAACTGATGAGATGAAAGACTCCGGAATGAAAGCTTAAAATGGACACGTGAAAAAGCATTCCCTCGATGGCGCTTAGCATCGTTTTCATCCCTGATTCACAATGAAGAGCTCTTGCAACCTCTTGATAACTTCAAGTACAGTACAGTAACTCTTCATATGGACTGACAATGCAACTGCCCATGTCCCACATAAGAGTGGGGTAATGTAATTCCTGTGGGACAATCTTAACTGCATTGCACCGACACATGAATGGAAAGAAATCTTACAAAGAAATAAGAAAAACATCCAACACATGGAGGGTTCACATCAGAGCAGATATACATGAGAGGAATATAGAAAAAGCAAAGATAAATGAGTATATCAAAATACCTTAAAGTCAACTTTGGCCCTTTTCATAATGGATCCCTAAGGTAAATTCCTTAGATCTGCAAGAAATTCAGCAGGGATTTATCAATGCAAGGTGCATCCTGATATTTTACATAAAACAAATTAAAATCCAACATGGACTTTCCAGGAATAACCACAAAATAAATCTTGAGAAAATAGAAAGAAAGCCATTGTGAAATATGAACCTTTCATTACCACAAATTGAACTTTTAGATAAGACATTAGGTTTTAATGATTGAAGCAAAAACCAATCCCCCACACCAGAGTAGAATAAATCCAGGTAAAATACGGAAATGAAATTAACGAAACTAATCTTTCAAACCAATGGGAAAGTTGTTTAGAATAGATTTAGCACAAAGACAATCTCCTAACTGGAATAAAAAAACAAAGTAAAATAAGGTTCAGGTCTTATTGGATTCCCTGTTCTAGCCTTAAACAGGAAAATCTTTGGAGACCCCATAGCACTTTAACCCCCCAAAAAAGTAAAAATCCATCTATAGCAGCCTAATGACCACTTCTAGAAAGAAAGAAATATTGGGTGAATTTGCGAATGCAAGGCAGATTGAGTCCTTCGAAACAGTGAACAGATTTATGAATGCAATGCAAGCAAGAAAATTTTGAGTCGTTGTTGGAGTTAAGTGATCTTTGTGATAGCCATTTTATAAGTTGTGATGTGCATAAAATACTCTTGGAAATAAAGATAGGACACATTGCTTTGGATTCTAAAACACAAAAGAACACATAACGTCAGAAGTGAATACCACATTCCTGAACAAAGACTGACAGTAGAAATACAGTATCCAAGGTTAATGTGAAGATACGTTTCCCATTACTGTCTCCAAAAAAATACACTGTAATCTCAGTTCTGATACTTAGCAGCAACCAAAGCTACAACAAGAAATTGAATTCTACAAGAACTTCTAAAAAGAGGAAGTCATAAAAAGTAAAAATTCATAATATCCCCTGGCTGTGCTGAAGGCTGTGTATGGGATACTATTTTCTTCTAATTATATCTAGTGAAAGCCTTTAAGTAAGTCCAAACTGGTAAAATATTTATTCTGACCTAACAAAGATAAAATATTGTTAGTACTGGGAATCGATCAGGGATCGTCTCCTCATTTAGACGACGGAAATCTACACAAAACCTCCCAACAGATACTAAACACAGAACATTGCAAAGTTTACGCAATCTTGCTTTTGTCTTAACAATCCTGCATGCTCGCTGTGTCACTTATTTCAACCAAAACAATGGGTGTACTTTGGAATCCTTTACTATTAAGTTAAAGCCATTACAGTATGTCATAAAATGAAATTAGTCTTGAATAAATGGTAAATTACTTTCACATCATAATGGAAAAATTTCCCAAGTTCTGCACTTTTCAAATGCTAAAGCTCAATGAATCTGCAGTATTTAATAATCTTCCTTTTTGTATTGTGGCTACTTTCTCTTCAGCACATGCAAGTTCCTAACACTAACAGCCTCAATAAAATGGATGAGATGCAAACTTTTAACAATCATTTTGGGTTAATATTTTGAATTTTGAATGTCAATCAACATTTCAGAATGAGTTATTGTCTCCTGTCTAATGTAATTTTGCTCTGAATTTTTGCCTTACCTAGACAAACTTTTTCAGCCATTCTCTACCATTCCTACAGGTTTTTATCTTGCTGCTTCCATGCTAAGTTTTCTATCCCACTATGCCTCAACTCTTCTCATGAAGTCCAAATCTTCTCAACATGATTACTCCATCCGGAGAGGATCAACGTCCTCTCAGGCAAGAAAGAGCCGCAAGGCCTTCTCTTATGGAGGAACTCCTGTCCCGGCACAGGGAACCGAAGGACTTATTTACCATATTATCCAAATGGTTCAATAGACAGATAGCCTAGAGTTCTGTCTCGATACTAGCTATAGCATAATCAACACTATATATATCCTTCTGTATTGTACCTGTCATTTGTTCCCTTCAGTCTCTTCTGATTTACTCTACCTCATTCAATTCTAATTTTCTTAAGAGAAATCCTTATGTAAGTCCTATGTGAGTGCAGTATAGCAACAATGTACAATGACATACCTTGATAAACTACTTTAATCATAAAACAGACACCTGTCTTTTCAGCTAACTATTTGGAGTCCTGTAAATTGCACAATAAACTGACAGAATGGGTCTGACTAATGATTACCAAATAAAACCAATCCCCATCATAACCTTATCAATCTGTCATGTACCTCAATCTGATTAAAAAACAAAAAATCTTTACAAACTCCTCTGCTTCAAGAAATCTAAGAGTGAGTTTATGTCTAATACAGTTTTTCTAAATGGATTTCTGTTCGTTATCAACTTCTTGTGTTATAAAAACTAACAGCATAAGAACAAAATAAACAGCTTCAACAGTTGCCATTTTATAACCTCAGTTTAAAGTATGGCCTTGCTTACAGGATTCCAAAGTACAGTATGTTTTATCCACTGGCAGAAACATGCAATAATTCAATCCCTCAAAGCATCCGACTATCACGTTTGCCAATCTCAGTAACCTGGCCATGACAAAATCTCCAACAATGACTACCAAAGAAATGCAATATTGAAGATTATACTCTCTCCACATTGCATGTAGATTTGCAAACAAATAAAAGATTTGAGACTAAAGCAGACTGGCTAAAATCAAACTTACAGGGAATGGGAACATTTTCTTGAAGGGTTTACAGCTTAGCTTTTGAATAATCCCTCACTACACAACATACAAAATCATCCTCAATCTATTAAAATACCTCAAAACATGACACTGATGTCGGCATTTTAAGCTTTCGTGGTATTTCACAAGACGATAATGTCTACATTGTTTCCAGGAACAAAAACCAATAACCTTTAAAACAATGAGTCTACTCAGAATTAACATGCCAATATGCTTCAACTTTTTATACAGTTTGCAGGGAATTCCAAAACATGTACAGATAAAAATTCATATAATGAAAAAGTTGTTGCATCATCTCAGGGTGAAATGATACAACCAAGATGCTTGTTCACTTTCCCTCACTCAATTACCCATAAAGGAAGATCACACATGGTGAGAATAAGACATGTACATGGCAATACCGGACTCCTTTCTTGGAAGTTTTTAAAATACCTAAATATAAAGGAAAATGTACCCAAACTCTTCTATGTCCTTCGTGGGACACGTTACACCAATAAATTACAAAAGTCCTAGAATTAATAACTCTTAAATTCACATTCTTTGCTTTTCATTTCTTCAGATGTAATTGTATAAAAGATTAGTTAATTGTTATGTTTTCACCTAAAAGTAATGCTACATTCCAAAATTCTTACATGTAATTAAGCACATGCCAAGTGTTATCTTCAGATCTAATTAACAAAGACATTTCTCACAAAAAGTAGAAACATATTCCCTTGTAATCAACCATTTACTTATACATACAGGGCTAATTGCCTGACAAATAAAGTCCTATTTAAAACAAATTTACATTTTGGCAATTTGGCATCTGAATAGCAGAATATTTAAAGCTTATCCAAGCATTTTCACTCTACAAGTAATGCAAATGGCCTACGGCTAATTCCTTTGCTTTCTGAAGACTATTTTCATAAAGCTGGACTTTCAATCTATTTTATACACACACTATAGGAATCAGGTTATACAGCAAAACTGTAATCACCTTAGCAGACATCTGGTAAGGAAGAAGCCTTCAATTCTATGATAAAGTAACCCAAATACTGTGCTTATGTTATAAATACTTTCAATCTACTGTATTCTTTTCATTCATCATAATGTAAGTAGGGAATTAATATGAATGATCTAACTTCCTAGATAGGAATACAAAACAGCATTGCCAAAGATGGTCTATCATCACTGAATATTTACAAAAAATCTATTTCCACTTATTGAACCAGTCATAATTTCAAAATGCAATTTTACTTTACATTAGTGAAATGGAACTTGGAAAATATGAGTCGGGCAAATTACAATTGTGACTCAAAATTTTCCTCAAGTCCTCCCAAGTTCAAGATTACCTTTTGTTGTGACATTTAAAAAACACCTTTAAGAATTATAATTCACCTAAGTAAACTTTATACAAAGGATAAAATCAGCAGCATAATCTCAAGCTATAACTTTCTCTATATTCTTATCAATTTCAACCGAGATAACCCATTTCAGCCAATAAAAACCAACTGGAAGATGACAAAGTGAAAGAATGCTCCCAGTAACCAAAAAGTTGTCAAATAAATTATCTCCTTTTCAAGAGAAAACACGTACCATTGCCACGGGAGTAAGTCTGGGACTGTTTGACGACTGCATGGCCTCTGGCAAGCAGGGAGGGAGGTCTTCAGTAGCACCAATGAAGTTCTAGTTCCGTAAGCTCAGCCCCTTAAGTGTGGGCCGAAGCCTTTATTTTTTTTTTTTTTTCCCAAATTCAACATCTACATCTGGAAGATAACTTTAACTTTAGATTCGATACAATGGCAAAGTCAGTTACATAATGGATTTCCTTTTGACATAAGACTGGGATCGTGCTCAACCCAATGGTAAGATATTTGATTAATTCTCAAAATGAACTTATTAAAAAGTGATCTGATTTAAGAAATGTTACATATATCCCACGGTACCTAAAATTACTATAATTCAGAACCTTACATCCTACATTCATCTTACTAACATTCCCTTCATGGCTATAAAACTTGACTATCAGAAATATTTTCAGGAATGTTAACTCTGAACTAAGAATATAAATGCCATATTGTACAGCTACCTATATAATCTTCACCCAACTCATCATTACTATGAAATTTGTAAGCAGTACTATACACTAAACCTCCATTAATACAAATTAAAAAAAATTACCCAAGACTTTACTATTAGCTTTCTTCATTAATACAAAACTAAGAAATAATGTTTTCCTGGTTAACTTGTGGGGATATCATAACAGAATAAAAAAATGACATCAGATTTCCCCTTTAAGTAGTTACTCATGAAAAGATTTGTCTTCATCCATTTTCTCAATATATATTCTTTTGAGTCTATATAGTCCTGCTATTTTCATATCTATTCATATTTTAGTTACAGCTTCTCATTCTTTCCCATCACAGACATATCCACGACAAATAATTCTCAATCTAAACTAAATGTGGAAAACCAGTCTTATATCAAAAGAAATTACAGATGTCAGATATCAAAACATAATTAAGTGGCTTTAGATAAAAGTTCTCATTAACCCTTTTACCCGTAAGCTATTTGGAACTTTCCAACCCTTAACCCCCAGGAATTTTCTTTTTCAAGCACATTTTGCAATACATTTCTTTTAAATTGCACTAAGAGCCTTAATTTTCGTCATAGAGAGGTCAGGCTGGTCTCATTCTTTTGGAAAATGCCAGAAGTTTCTCATAAAGTTATCAAAATATGTAAAAAAAATGTAAATAGCATTTTTTTACAAGGACGTACCGGTACGTCCATGGGGGTAAAGGGATGAGTTTTGTGAAATGTACCAGTACGTCCATTGGGGTAAAAGGGCTAGCAAAAATAAAACTAAAGTCACGAAACCTTTTGAATTGTACAATAATATAAATAAACCACTAGAAACCCACACTGCAGCATTGACCAAATTCTTTACTGTCGAAGGCTTTTAAGCATACCATATTCATAATAATCTCTCTCACATCTATCCTCCTATCACCCAGAGCTTTCTTCACACCATCCATCCACCCAAACCTTGGCCTTCCTCTTGTACTTCTCCCATCAACTCTTGCATTCATCACCTTCTCCTGCAGACAGCCATTCTCCATTCTCTCAACATGGCCAAACCACCTCAACACATTCATATCCACTCTAGCCGCTAACTCATTTCTTACACCCGTTCTCACCCTCACCACCTCGTTCCTGACCCTATCTACTCGAGATACACCAGCCATACTCCTCAGACACTTCATCTCAAGCACATTCAATTTCTGTCTCTCCATCACTTTCATTCCCCACAACTCCGATCCATACATCACAGTTGGTACAATCACTTTCTCATATAGAATCTAAGGGTTCACAGCATAAATTACAGCAACTAATTAAGTATGAAATTACCTAAAAAGGTCTTTCACCTTATCTTAACCATAAAACTCCTTGATAAACATATTTTCCCAAACCCTTAAGACTATTACCTGGTATCTACTTAACAAATTTGATTGAATGATTTAGATAAGAAATGATTTTGCTAAATAAATCAATACACTAAAGCTATTGCATTACTGAAGCATTTTTCTATCTGAAACGGAGCAAGAGATTCGTAAAGTAACAATCGTACAATGACGGAAACTTACTGATTTCTACAAAAATATCCTGAAAGTTTAATCAAAAGCAAATATAGAATTAGCCTAAATATTCAATCATTTCACTGGACTAACATTTTGATGGATGACAAAATATAAGGCACAAAACCTCTAAGTAACGAAATCTATGTATAAAAAAGACCCAGTAGCACAGCCTATGTTTGAAGCTAGCAAAATCAAACAAACCTATACCCATTATTAAATTTTAGACTCATAAGTTAAAGCATGAAGACCAAAAGTCTTATTATAGTTTATATATGACATATCTGTTTTGACATTGTTACTGTTTTTAGAAAGATTTATTGTTAATTTGGTCTCATCATTTATTTATTTCATTATTTCCTTTCCTCACTGGGCTATTTTTCCCTATTGGAGCCCTTGGAATTATAGCATCTTGCTTTTCCAACTAGGGTTGTAGCTTGGCTAGTAATAATAATAATAATACCTAATATCAGTGCCACTTGGACAATTGGATTGAAAAAAAATGGGAATTTCTAGCTAACCTTGAACGTTGGGAGTTTATCAATCTGTGAACTAACTACCATTTCCATATCTTTATCTTTTCACTAGCACTTAATCGTGAGATTTTCTCTGCATAATCTAAAAAAAAAAAAAAAAATAAAAAAATAAAACCAACTTCTTTTAGCATGAACAAACACCTTTTAAGACTACAAGAAAAACTAAAACTTATCCCTGCAACAAAGAAAACACCCACTAAAATTTCACTTTTCAACAGAATTCAAAGATTTGGTCAATACTGCAATGGGATACTACAGAACATCCTAAACATAAAAAATCCTATTATGATTATTAACAGGCAGAACATATTTGCAGTACGTAACAAAGGAAAAATAATCTTTTTACTCCAAAAAATAGACAAGGAAACTGAAACATTAAAAAAATTGCTTTTGAAAATAAAAAAATAATCTTTTTACTCCTAAAAATAGACAAGAAAGCTGTCAAATATTAAAAAAATACTTTTGAAAGTAAAAAAATAATGTTTTTACTCCAAGAAATAGACAAGGAAGCTGTCAAACATTAAAAAAAATTACTTTTGAAAGTAAAAAATATATAAGAAAAGCTTTGAAAACAATCAAGACTGAGCAAAACCATAGAACTTAAACCACTAAAATGGAATTCAAACCCCTAATCAAAGTAGTTTAAATTAAAATTAGTTAATAGTGACACTTTCAAACTTCCCTTTACAGAACTTGACTATTCACCTAGTTCAACTATTCCCCTACTGATGACTGGCTAATGAATAGCCTAAATATTTGACTAAGCATTCTGGTTAAGACACTAAAATAAATATACCCTGCATAAAATTATTGATTTCATTCAGATTCATCTTTCTAACTAGAAAAATTCTTGTTAACTTTCAAACATTCAAATACAAGTTTCAAATAGAATCTTTGCAGCATTGATCAACAGCTTTGAAAAGCAAAGTGTTCTGCCTGCTAATAATAAAAAAGCTAAACAAAATATACAGAGGACATTAAATGTACAGAGAATGCCAACGAGCTTTTTAAAACGGCCTAAAGAAATTGAGTACAGAAGAGGTATTCACGAGAATCACGCCCCAAGGGATAACAAACCCTTGAACATACTGTACCAATTTGATTTTGATTAACTGAGCTTTAGGAGTACACCAATGATAATGAGAAGACAAAAAAAGATGGCTTAATAAATATTCTATGAGCCTATACAAAGCTTGAAATACCCAGTTTATAGATTCTTCTTTATAGAGAACCTGATGTCAAAAAACCATGTTTGTAATAGGAAAAAAAATAAAGTTGGCTCACTGCACTAGAATCTAGAGGCTAAATATTTGCTTTTGAAATATTGATTTTCATTAAAAAAAAAAAAAAAAACATACAGTATTTTAAACAAGAAATAAGCAAGAAATAAACTAATAAACTTATCAGTATTCTTTACGCTCAGCTAGTAAAGTGAAAAACTAACATATTAAATCTGTGAAGGAGATTGCTTTCAACAAGCCCTATTTTCTTATATCATAACTCATTTTCTAATACAAAATATTTAAGCGCTTTCCTTCTTGTGCTGATTCTGCAAAATTCTTCCAGAGTGTTTCTTCAAGGCTAACATGAGTCTTATAAAATTGGCTAGCCTTTTAAAAGACAGAACTGTTCGAGAAAAAAAGGTGACTGACACTATACCTGGAACTGGAAGCTTAAGATAATCATGTACAGTATGTAATTCTTCACAGATAACTTGAGATATGTGTAAACGATTCACAAACCATTCAAAATTAAAATAGAAAGCTTGAGTATAAAGCAAAATATAACAAATGTAGCTGAAAAGCTCCAAGAAGTAATAAGAAACTAACCCTTACTTTCTGGAAACAGCAAAACTGACAGAATTAAATTAAACTATTCCTAACTTACTGATCATACAAGTAAAATTTCACGGCATTCTGATTAATTTCTCAATAACGGCTCAAAGAATAATTGGCTGTATCTATCCCGAATACAGAAAGAATTGAGTTAAACTATTCCTAACTTACTGATCATACAAGTAAAATTTCACGGCATTCTGATTAATTTTTCAATAACGGCTCAAAGAGTATTTGTCTGTATCTATCCCAAATGAATCAAAACTTAATGTTGACAGCTACATAATTACAACAAATTTGATACTAATGAATCTACGCTGTCTAATTTTCATTGTCCTATCAATAGGGAATAGTCATAATTCCAAACATTGTATTTACATGATAAACTACCTTATCCCTTAAAATCTATGAAAAGCTTAAGCTCGCTGGCATCTCTAAACCTTTGGAACATTATAATTTCTCACCAAGCTAAATTGTCACAAAATACAAATAATACGAAACAAGAACCTTACAAGATTCTACAAAATCTTTTTACATGTTACACAAATTCTCCCATTCAAATCTTTCACAACACATTCTACCATAAATACTAATTAAAGTATTCCAACACCAAAGAGTTGCTTTCCTCTGATATTTTTGCTATCAAATACAATCCTTGGGACCTAAATTACTTTCATCCATATTCACCTGATCTTTTTCCATCAAAATTGAACATTTCTCTATTAAAAAAAGAAATTGTGAAACTAGATACTAAATACGCATCAACCCCTTGAAAAATAGACCAAAGTTCCTTAAAAGTTAAAATGATTTGGGAGGGGAATACTCTACACAAAATAGTATTTTGAAGATAACTAACTGGGATTGACATTATAAAATCAAGTATGTACTGTATGTGTCTCTGGAAATGTTACAATAAAAAGAAATTATATGAACTCGGGGAAACCATTTTTAAAACCCTATAAAGGTCCTTCAACTAAACCTTGAACTTTAAAAATCTACAGAAAACAAACTTTTTGTATATATGCTTTTCTGTTGACCAGGTTGATATGTATAGTTCTATATTGTATATATGACTGATCTACTTTAAATGTTGTTACTGATCAATTCTTTATTCATTAATTATATCCACCTCATTTTTCCCTCTTGGACTTGAGGCATTTTGCCAGGGTTGTATCTTGCCTAGTAATAATAATGATATTGACAGAACAGTTTAGGTCAAACAGACTTAGATCTTTGGAAAGGAAGAATAAATCAATATTGAACATATAAATGCACCTATCAATCAACATGAAGACCCAGTTCAGTTAATATACCCATTCAGTCACTGGTCATTGAGCAGCAAAAGACAATTTTCATGTAAGACTGTATAAATTCCTCAACATAATTACCTATCATCAGTGAACTAAGTAACATTCAGACGATCATGCATCGATCATACACACATATAAATTACAGAATTAGTCCTTATAATGTGCCAAAAAGCAATGGCGTTCCTTGTAAACGAGCAGTAATTTCCATCAAACAGTTCTTCAGCGGTGTCGTCAATATTTCAACTTCAAGTGGATGTTAATATTGTAATCTGAAAAAGAAAATTAAATATTCTAACCATGGTTTTGAAAACATTTTAAAATAATAGATATGGGAAATTTTTGTAATAAGCATCTTTATGAACCTCCCTGGATATTTATATTGCTTTATAAATATTTTTTTTATTGTTGCTGTATCAGGTAAAGATGGCCAATTGAATCACATTCCAGGTAATAAAAGTAAGTGATAGTATTTACCCAAAGTAAATCTTTGATGAGCTACTAACTGAGCTTGCAAGCGAGCAGAAATGTACTGTCATCCGGATAATGATACCATCACCCGGCATACATCACCAACAATTAAAATATTTATAAAGTATTATTATTTATAAAGTATTATGAACATCAGGTGAGTATAGAAATTACAAATTTTACCATTAAAATTGTTTTTATAAATCTCTCAAGTTCCATTCAAGACTTTTATTCTATAAATGTATAAGCAATAGCATTACTGAACTTGTCTATCTTCAATATCTCGATCATTTATTAAGCCTATCTGTATAATTTATCTTCATAAAAAAGATTATCTAATTTTCTAAAGATTATCTCGCTAGCTATTCCATCTTTAATTAACATGAAATCTATCGTGTGAGCCATTTTAAAGTCCGGAAATAATAACAACACTTAAAATAATAATAATTTTTTGGAACTAAGCAATACATTCCCCAATCAAAGGTAATACTGTACTACAAAGTCCATTACACTTCTCTGTATCTTGGATATGATATTTTTATAATGAAGTCATAATGATTTTAATAAAATACAGCAATAATAATAAAATAGTGTTTCATATCATAAAAACCATTTTCTTCAAATTTGTTTAGTCAATGTTAGTTCGGACCAAAACACATGACAAGAATCATCAGCCAATATATACCCAACGAAATTGGGATGAATACAAATAAGGCCTGAGCAAGCACTTCAGATGCCAATCTGAAGTGGGTCTGACTGAAAAGCTTGAATAACTGTGGGAGTTCCCTAACGGAAAGATATAAAAGGGATTTTGACGTAAGAAAAATGTTATTTTCATTAGTAAAATAAATTTTTGAATATACTTACCCGATAATCATGTAGCTGTCAACTCCGTTGCCCGACAGAATTCTACGGGAGGGATACGCCAGCTATCACTATACTAGAAGGGGGTGTACTCACAAGCGCCACCTGTGGCCAGGTACTACAGTACTTGTTGTTGACGCCACCTCACTTTTTCCTCGGTCCACTGGTTCTCTATGGGGAGGAAGGGTGGGTCAATTAAATCATGATTATCGGGTAAGTATATTCAAAAATTTATTTTACTAATGAAAATAACATTTTTCAATATTAAACTTACCCGATAATCATGTAGCTGATTCACACCCAGGGGGGTGGGTGAAAAACCAGTGTACAAGACTAAAGGATAGCTAAGTATCCCGTATTTCATATAATCAGTTATCCACAATAACAATGAAATAATAAGTACCTGGTAAGGAAGTCGACTTGAACCGTTACTCTGCCTTTAATAAGATCGTCTTCCTTACTGAGCGCAGCGTTCCTCTTGGAAGGCTGAATCAACTCAAAGGTGCTAAAGTATACAGGGCTGCAACCCATACTAAAGGACCTCATCACAACCTTTAACCTCGGCGCTTCTCAAGAAAGAATTGACCACCCGCCAAATCAACAAGGATGTGGAAGGCTTCTTAGCCGACCGTACAACCCATAAAAAGTATTCAAGAGAAAGGTTAAAAGGTTATGGGATTATGGGAATGTAGTGGCTGAGCCCTCGCCTACTACTGCATTCGTTGCTACGAATGGTCCCAGGGTGTAGCAGTACTCGTAAAGAGACTGGACATCTTTGAGATAGAATGATGCGAACACTGACTTGCTTCTCCAATAGGTTGCATCCATAACCCTCTGCAGAGAATGGCTCTGTTTGAAGGACACTGAAGTAGCCACAGCTCCCACTTCATGTGTCCTTACCTTCAGCAAAGCAAGGTCTTCTTCCTTCAGATGAGAATGTGTTTCTCTAATCAGAAGCCTGAATAGTAAGAAACTGAGTTCTTAGAACTTGGAAAAGAAGGTTTCTTGATAGCACACTATAAGGCTTCTGATTGTCCTTGTAAAGGTTAAGACCTTTTTAGATAGTACCTAAGAGCTCTAACTGGGCAAAGTACTCTCTCCAGTTCATTCCCCACCAAGTTGGACAGGCTTGGGATCTCGAACGACTTAGGCCAAGGACGTGAAGGAAGCTCGTTTAGCAAAAACCGAGCTGCAAGGAACATGTAGCCGTTTCAGATGTGAAAACAATGATCCTGCTGAAGGCGTGGATCTCACTTACTCTTTTAGCTGTTGTCAAGCACACGAGGAAAAGAGTTTTTAATGTGAGGTCCTAAAAAGAGGCTGATTGGAGAGGTTCAAATCTTGATGACATAAGGAACCTTAGGACCACGTCTAGATTCCAGCCTGGAGTGGACAACCGACGTTCCTTTGAGGTCTCAAAAGACCTAGGGAGGTCCTGTAGATCTTTGTTGGTGGAAAGATCCAAGCCTCTGTGGCGGAAAACCGCTGCCAACATACTTCTGTAACCCTTGATCGTAGGAGCTGAAAGGGATCTTACTTTCCTTAGATATAACAGGAAGTCAGCAATCTGGGTTACAGTGGTACTGGTTGAGGAAACTGCATTGGTCTTGTACCAGCTACGGAAGACTTCCCCTTGAGACTGATAGATTCTGAGAGTGGATGTTCTCCTTGCTTTGGCAATCGCTCTGGCTGCCTCCTTCGAAAAGCCCCTAGCTCTTGAGAGTCTTTCGAAAGTCTGAAGGCAGTCAGACGAAGAGCGTGGAGGTCGGGTGTACCTTCTTTACGTGAGGTAGACGTAGAAGGTTCACTCCTAGAGGAAGAGTCCTGGGAATGTCGACCAGCCATTGCAGTACCTCTAAGAACCATTCTCTCGCGGGCCAGAGCGGAGCCAACCAACGTCAGCCGTGTCCCTTTGCGAGAGGAGAACTTCTGAAGTACCCTGTTGACAATCTTGAACGGCGGGAATGCATACAGGTCGAGATGGAACCAATCCAGCAGAAAAGCATCCACGTGAACTGCTGCTGGGTCTGGAATCGGAGAACAATACAATAGGAGTCTCTAGGTTATCGAGGTAGCGAACAGATCTATGGTTGGCTGACCCCACAGGGCCCAAAGTCTGCTGCAAACATTCTTGTGAAGGGTCCACTCTGTGGGGATGACCTGACCCTTCCGGCTGAGGTGATCTGCCATGACATTCATACCGCCCTGAATGAACCTCGTTACCAGCGTGAGCTTTCGATCTTTAGACCAGATGAGGAGGTCCCTTGCGATCTAGAACAACTTCACGAAAGAGTCCCTCCCTGCTTGAAGGTGTAAGCCAGGGCTGTGGTGTTGTCAGAGTCCACCTCCACCACTTTGTTAAGCTGGAGGGACTTGAAGTTTATCAAGGCCAGAAGAACCGCCAACAACTCCTGCAATTGATGTGAAGTGTCCTTTGCTCCTGATTCCATGTTCTCGATCATTCCTGTCCGTCCAAAGTCGCACCCCAGCCCGTGTCTGATGTGTCCGAGAGGAGACGGTGGTCGGGTTTCTGAACAGCCAAAGGTAGACTTCCTTGAGAAGAAAGCTGTTCTTACACCACGCGAGAGAAGACCTCCTCTCTTCGGAAACAGGAACTGAGACCGTCTCTAGCGTCATGTCCTTTATCCAGTGAGCAGCTAGATGATACTGAAGGGGGGGAGGTGGATTCTCCCTAACACGATGAACAGGGCCAGCGATGAAAGTGTCCCTGTTAGACTCATCCACTACCTGACTGAGCATCGGTTCCTTCTCAGCATGCTCTGGATGCATTCTAGGGCTTGGAAGATCCTTGGGGCCGACGGAAAAGCCCGAAAAGCTCGACTCTGAAGATCCATACCCAGGGAGACAATGGTCTGGGATGGGATGAGCTGAGACTCCTCAAAATTGACCAGGAGGCCCAGTTCCTTGGTCAGATCCATAGTCCATCTGAGAATCTCCAGACAGCGACGACTTGTGGGAGCTCTTAAAAGCCAGTCGTCTGACGGAGCCGGACACAAGATCATGGTACTGCTGCACAGTCTGTGAACTGTCAACCATGGGGAAGCGAGGAAGTACAGTGACAACCCGAAGCTGTCTAGACTGTCTGGGTCGTACAGACAACTCCTTATCGGGTTGCTGAGGTTGCCGCACTGCGTCACAACAAGTCACTTCTGCTGGTTGTTGAACGTCTTCCCAGTGACACACTGACTCCGTAAACAAAAAATCCTTTAACAAGGACTAAGCTTGGACTGTATGTCTTGCAACACAGCTTAAGGTCTATGGGAGCAGGTGTGGTAACAGACAGGGTTAGTGACTGAAGTGGAACCATTACCTTCCCTGGAAGCATGTTATGCTTAAATAAAAGTCCATAGGAGGCTACGCAGCTAAAGGCTCCTCTCCAAATGACAGAGTCCTCAAGGGAATATCAGAAGGAGGGAGAAAAGCACTTTCTCATCTACAGGGACCATATCCGAGAAAAGTTAAGTTCTCTCAGTGAGGGTTTCAATGGTGCAAAAGCAGCAGACTAGAAGGCAACATTATGAAACTGCTTGACAGTCTAGTGAGTTGGCAACAACCAAAGATGTATGACTGAGAAGCATGCGGTAAGGTATGCAGAGCATGTTGTATGCAGAGCATGCTGTATGCAGAGCATGCTGTATGTAGAGCATGTTGTATGCAGAGCATGCTGTATGCAGAGCATGTTGTATGCAGAGCATGCTGAATGCAGAGCATGCTGTATGCAGAGCATGTTGTATGCAGAGCATGCTGTATGTAGAGCATGTTGTATGCAGAGCATGCTGAATGCAGAGCATGCTGTATGCAGAGCATGTTGTATGCAGAGCATGCTGTATGCAGAGCATGCTGTATGCAGAGCATGCTGTATGTAGAGCATGCTGTAAGGTAAGCAGAGCGTGTTGCATGGCGTTTAACATTTCTCAGAAATTCCATGACCAGTGCTAGAGTGCTTCATGCATGCTTGCATGGGGTTTTAATATCAACATAATATTTACCTTACATTCATAACTCATGATTCATTTTTGTTTTGAAGATATTTTTGCCATATTTTGCGATATTGTTAAAAATATATTGCAAGGAATACATATATATTTTTATATAAGTAAGACAAATAACCTCCATTATCATAATGTTTGTGTTAGGCATACATGTATATGATTACAAATGCAAGTTATGAAAGTAATGAGGTGTTATTATTGTCATTTGTTATTTCTCAAGTTGAGGAGAAAGTGGCAGATGCATGCGTTGAGGTGGCTGACTCATAGCATGAGGTTGCTGCCTCAAGAGTTGCGCTTGCTGTAAGGGTTGCGGATGCGCAGTAGCAGGTTCCTGAGGAACGAGTTAAGGTTCCTGAGGTGTGAGCTGCGAGAGTTGAGATAGCGGCTGCGCAGAACGCAGTTCTTGTCTCGCGAGTTGAGGTTCCTGAGGAGCTAGCCTAAGCTGCAGCGAGTGCTGAGGTGGCTGCCTCATTGATGGAAGAGGTTGTCGTACCTCAAGAGATTGTTGCCTCGCTGGTGGAACCGCAAGCGGAAGCGGAGGAAGTAAGGCATAAGACTCCTGCTCCCATTGCTGAGGTTGCCTTAAGGAAGGTTAAGGTTGCTGCACAACGCTGGTAACTGGCAACTCAGAACGCGGTAAGGTAGCCTGAGGAACCTCAACTTCGTACGCCTGGCAGACCGCCTCACAGGAGGAGGCGGAGGTTGCTGCACACCGCTGGTAACTGGCAACTCAGAACGCGGTAAGGTAGCCTGAGGAACTTCAACTTCGTACGCCTGGCAGACTGGACTGCGGAGAGGCGGAGCGTTCGCAGGAGGAGGTGTAACCTTCTCAGCCTGAAACTCACGCATTAAGACCCCAAGCTGCGACTGCATGGACTGCAGCAAAGTCGTCTTGGGATCAACAGACGATAAGGTCTGTTGTGGCATCGCCTTACCTCTCTTAGGAGGTGTGCAGTCACCTGAGACTGAGGAGAGTCAGAGCTAACCCAATGACTGCATCCGGGTTGTTGAACTCTAACTTCGTACGTCTGGCATAGGTCTGGACTTTACGTTTAAGAGGTCTTGAGACCTGAGACCAGCGTTTTCTCCCCGAAATTTCTTCTGCAGACGAGCAAAATAAGGGCTCAATCGTCTGCGGGTGGGAGTGACGGTCTCTTAAGACACACCCGCAACCACCGAGGATACTTCTGTGCGCCGATCAAGGCCTGCCGAACCCTTTTGCCCTTCGACATTGCTTCTCCCCTGGGCTTGGGAGCTTGCAAGAGGTCCCGGACTGGGAGGACGACTGGCACGCACAGAAGTACCCTCACGCACAACACTGACACACTTTGCGCTAATCACTTATCACTTTTGATTTTCTGTTTGCACTTATTTCACTGAACTCGAAACTTTAAGTGGTTTGTACCTGAAACACGCAATTCTATCCTTTCTCAAAAGTTAGTAATTGCGAAAACAGAATTACAATGTAACAGAAAAATCTAATGAAAGATAAATAATTCAGTGGCTGGAAAGAGACTAAACACTAGATCAAATAAACTACGTTTAAAATCTCTCACCGCATAAAGCTTGAGAACAAGAAAAACTCTAGAAACGTTTACCTTCTTCCCCTAAAGAGACTAGGGAGAAGAGCAAAAACGATAACAACGTTACTCGCTTGAACGAAACGTTTATCCTCCTCTTTCTCCCTCCGTCTCTATCTCTCTCTGACTTAGAACCTGAGAGAAGAGCCCAATCATATATATCGTTAAAACATATTATTGTTAAAGGAAAATATTTCCCAAAATGAAAAGTTCCTTTGTAGAATTAAAACCATTAAGTTAAGAAAGAATGAACAAAACGCTAGACACGGTTACTCTTACTGCAACGTGACACCGTGAAAATTCTCTCTCTATCGTAACGATAGAGCGCAAGTTGAACGTTCTGAAACGTCAACAACTGCAGAGACAAAACAAAACGTTAGTTCAACTTTGAAAACAGTACGAGACTATCAAAGAAATTCTTTCAAAAACATTAAAATAGCATAATATGTTAACAGGTAAAACCGAAATGACGGGCTCAATGTTAATTAACTTCGGTACAAGAAAAGACCGCCTACCATTAGGAAAGGTCGAATATATAAAAATTAATAATTTTATAATAAAAGGAAGTTAATCGAAGAGGCCTATAAAAGGCGGAGAGATATAAAATAAATCTATAACTTTGTTAAGCAAAATTAAGAAAGAGAGTCTATACTCTCTTAGACACCAACACTTCCGTCTAAGGGAAGGGTCGGCCATTTAAAGGTGAAAGAGAGTTCATACTCTCTTCGTCACCATAATTAAATTAAATCCAAAAGCTAACTAAGCTAATATAGAAGTTTCTAGTATAGCGAATAGCTGCAAATTTTAGAGAAATACTTCACCAAACCGTGAACAATACTCCAAAATCATAAGCGTATTCAAGAACGTCTTGCCGGAAGCACGACAGAGGAAAAAGTGAGGTGGCGTCAACAACAAGTACTGTAGTACCTGGCCACAGGTGGCGCTTGTGAGTACACCCCCTTCTAGTATAGTGATAGCTGGCGTATCCCTCCCGTAGATTTCTGTCGGGCAACGGAGTTGACAGCTACATGATTATCGGGTAAGTTTAATATTGAAAAATCTATTTTTGGGTGAGATAGCCATGTCGTCCTGATGGAAGTTCCCTCCAGCAACGTTCTACTGTATAATATTTCTGCGATTGATTATTAAAAGAGAATTACCGTCAGGTATCACAAGGTTCTAACCCCCGGAACAACTATCTGAAGATATCGTGTATAATCAGGGACGTATCCTAAGATAACCATAGGTATCTGCACCCCGAATAAACCTTTCCCTGTCTAATCCTCTAACGGGAAGGATAAGTGAGGAGCCGTTACATATCCTATCACTTTTCAGTGCTCCCATACGACCCTGCCGCTTCATTCCTTCTCCGCAACTTGTTTGCTTCTGTGTGATATTTTGTGTCTGCTCTTTTCACCTTTTTTCAAAAATTTTCTTTGTATGTCGGCTTCCTCCTCACAAACATTTTTAGGGTGAAATGAAGTAACTATGGCAAACTTTTCATAGAGGGGAAACTCCCTCCATCCTGCTAGATTAATTAGAGTGAGCATAATACTGAAGGTTCCTGTATTATGACACCTATGATTAAACCAAACAAGAACTTCGCAATGCTCAATGTATGGACTTTGGTGAAGCAATTACTTGGAGGAAAGACCTCCTTGTCTATCACTACTGAAGATATGGGAAACTATTTTGCATTTACCTTACACAAATCTTCAGCAACACCTTACAAAATGATATAACGCTCAATTCCCCCTCTCCCCCCACGAACAAAACAGCATATGAAACGTCTAACATGAAGCTAGCATTAGTTCATATCCTGAAGAACTTTAATCCACTTTTTACACCAATGAATTCATGGTTATTTATGTGGAATTTCTAGTTCTGTTCCATCCCAGTTCCCAATATCATCTTGCACTCGTGGCAACTTCCTGCTAGCCTAGCAAATATATGTTCACCTTACTTCTAATGACAAAATTTCCAAAGGTATTACTTTTGAGAAACATATAAGGTCTGTGTCTTCTTCAATTGCACAAAAAAATAGGCTTATTGAGAAAAACTTTAAAGATTTTCGGTGATCAATCTATTCTGAAGAAGTGTTTTAATTCTTTTACTCTACTTTGTTTTGAGTATTGTTCTCCTGTCTGGTCTTCAGCTGCTGATTCTCATCTTAATTTGTTGGACAGAAACTTACGGTCTATTAAATTTCTTATTCCTGATCTAGATATTAATCTCTGGCACCGTCGTTCAATTAGTTCATTATGCATTTTGCATAAGATTTTTCATAACTCTGACCATCCTTTACATTCAGATCTCCCTGGATAATTCTATCCTATTCGTAATACTAGGCAGGCAGTTAATTCTAATAGCCAGGCCTTCTCCATCATGAGGCTCAATACTACGCAGTACTCTAGAAGTTTTATTCCAGCTGTTACAAAGTTGTGGAATGATCTTCCTAATCGGGTAGTTGAATCAGTAGAACTTCAAAGGTTCAAAGTTGGAGCAAATGCTTTTTTGTTGACCAGGCTGACATGAGTCTTTTTATAGTTTATATATGACATATCTGTTCTTGATGATGTTAATAGTTTATATATGACATGTTTGTTTTGACGTTGTTACTTTTTTTAGAATGATTTATTGTTAATTTGTTCTCTTCATTTATTTATTTCCTTATTTCCTTTCCTCACTGGGCTATTTTTCCCTGTTGGAGCCCCTGGGCTTGTAGCATCTTGCTTTACCAATTAGGGTTGTAGCTTGGATAGTAATAATAATAATAATAATGAAAGGCTTACTAGAACTTTTCACCATGACTTCTCTTGAGTAAACTTTATTAAGAATAAAACATATTTACACTACTTACCAGGAGATATTGAAATTCTGATGAACTGCAAGTCCATATATTCAATTGGCTCTCTTCAAATCTAACCAAAGTTCTGTGAATAAAAAGGACTACATAAATCTATGCTCATGTATAAAGTAAAGTCCAAAATCAAATAAGGTAAAAAAATAATAATACAAAACAAGTCCAGTAAATAGATACTACACAGGTTAGAAAATATTACAAAACACTTTACACGTTTATAATGATTATGAAAGCAATTAGGAAAACTCGCACATTTTCAAGTAATTTGCTTTTATCTTTACAAACCTGAGTATTATAATAGGATTGTGCTTTCAGTGGAGCTGGATACGGCTGTTAAAAAATTGACGAAAGAGCGGTTGTGAGTTAGCGGGATCGCGGGTAAGCCCCACTAACCTGCCAGCACACTGAGCTCTTACTTTGACCTTAAAGCTATGGGGTTGCAGGTAAGCCCCACCCACTAGACAGGCCGCTGAGGTCCCACTTGGACTTTGAACCTAGGACTTTCGGAGTGGTCGAGACAGAAGGTTGATGTGGGAAGTGTAACTTACAGAACTAAGCTCTATATAGTGAGGATAAATGCAAATTACTTCAAAAGAAGCATTGCTGTTCATCAACAATACCGAGCACTTTGTCAAACTCCTTTGGAAAACTTTCAAAGTAGCAACAGGTAGGTTAAAAAGCAGGTGAGTTTCTTCTGTGTATCATATCCCAGAGATGGATTGGATACTCAGGTGGGCGTCCCATGCCTCCCCGATACGTCTATGGACAACAGATTTCCCAAAGGTGAGGAGATCCCACGTTGAGGATCGTTATGCAGCTACCAGGGTAGATCATCCAGTGTAGTGAATTCCTGTAGATCACGAGTGAATATTATTTATTTTCATGGCAGAATCACTGCACAGTTTTCAATTCCCCATAGTTTCAGGTTCGTAGTTAGTAAGTAGGCTAACAATTATCCAGATACTGTACTGGAAAAACGGTTATGGCATTCAAGCATTTACCTATGCTAGTCCATTTAGGTTTCCAACGGACACACAAGATGCTGAACTTAAGACGACTTTATTCAGACAAGTACAGGGCACTTACAAATACTGATGGGGGCATTAGCATGTTGCAAATACACTCTAATTAGTTAAAAACAGTTGACAACTACAGTTAAGGTTGAATAATTTACATGAGTGACACTCTTGGAGTTGCTTCTGTGAGCTTGTGACTCCAACTGACTTCCTAACTTGCAGCTCGAACCTCTAACCTATTTTTCTGTTTAAATTTTACAAGTGTGTGATTTAAAAAATCACACATTCGGAATCACTTCCATGAAATTAAATCGTAAAAAATAAAATCACTTCCAGGAAATTAAATCGTAAAAAATAAACAATTACACATGAAATAAAAATTTCCTTTCCTCTTAAAAATTTTCATAATTTTTTTGGTAATTTTAACTGAAACTATGTATTCTCTACATCCAGTATTCCTGTTCCAATGGAGCCAGAATAAAAGGGAATGCTAGTTGCTGGATAGTAATGCCCTGCATTCCCATTCTGTGGTGGCATGCTCAGTCTGTAAGTTGTGAGAACAGATGTTTTTTCCCATTATGGGACAACTCAACCTTCACTACTGGCACTAAACCAAGCACAAGTTACTGGTGTGAAAACACCTCCACTGAGTATCCAGACACTCATTAATGTTGTGTAAACCAATGTTTTTTCCCGCCATTAGACAACACTTAGAACTCACTCAAGAAAGGAGGTTTCTGAAACTACTGCAACCAGCAATTCTCTCCAACGGGAGAGAAACGGTAGGGCGTAACTCCTGTTGATATGACTTCCTGGACTACTTCTACTCGTTTTCATTCAGAAGTTGCGGCGAATACTCAGCAAAGATGACACAGGCGAAGGGAGAACTTGAAGACCTTCTCTGGAATCATGCAGGCTGATAATAACACACTCACAGGGGAGAGGCCACAACAGCACAATGACACCGAAAAGTACGTCTTTACTCTTCAGTGGCTTAAGTCAAAGCAAATGTTATGCTACCTTGGGGGTGGCCTACTCGCCACCCGCCAACTACTACGGTACTACCTCGTTAAAAGTTTAACCGACCATTTCCAGCCTTGCCGAAGTTGAACGTTTGTATTGTGTGTAGGAACAGAACAATAAAGGGTTTATGAAGCACAAAATGTTCAAAGCTCTTTGGAAACTAACAAAAGATTAGAAAATAGAAAAAGGAACACAGTGTTTGCTTACAAGTCACATCCACACTACTTACCACGGCATATTC
This sequence comes from Palaemon carinicauda, assembly GCF_036898095.1. Taxonomy (NCBI): domain Eukaryota; kingdom Metazoa; phylum Arthropoda; class Malacostraca; order Decapoda; family Palaemonidae; genus Palaemon; species Palaemon carinicauda. The sequence goes on along the minus strand of NC_090735.1, from coordinate 95,563,006 downwards.
ATCTAAATATAATTTTTGTTATTCCAATGGGATCTCCATCGGTAATCTTTTCTGTCTTAATATGATCACGTGATTTCCCCTGAACTGAAGCTACTTTTCCATACGAGCAACAACGATGAAATCCCTAACTTCTGTTGTTCGATATAGAGTCCTCACTTTCTTGCAGACACTCACTGCTGGCCGAGGCAGTCATAAATCAAATGAGGCATCATTCACAAGGTCTGCAAAAAGAAAAAAACAATAATCAACTTACTCTCAAACCAGAATACTTCCCAATTCTGATCTTTCTCGATATGAAGAAAATCCTATCTTCTATATAAATGCATCTATCAGGTAGCAAGCCTTGTCTTTTACCTAATTCTCAGCCTAATTGCAGACTTACATATTTGTTAAGCTATTCTACAATGAATAATAAAGGGTCTTCAAATTATGAACGTCTCGTCTAAAATCATGCACGTCCTACTCTCCAATACCCATGAAACTTAAAGACTCATTTTCAGAGTACTGTCTTGTCTCTAACAGGCAAAACATCATAGGTAAATTCAGGCACAAAACCATAATAAAAAGAGTCTTTAGATTTAAACAGTATTTTCAATAGATGCAACACAATCCACATATAAACTACAAACACATATACTTGACTGCATTGAATTCCCCCTCAGTATAATGATTAAGATTTCCCTAAATACAATACAGAAATAAAAAATTAAATCTACCTATGCTGTGTAGAGACTTCTCTTTGAAGTGAGATTCCAGTCCTGCCTTCAGCTTCCAAATCATGTCTTCACGCAGGATGGAGTGTAAAATCTCTAAGAATCTCACTGACACCATATGTTCATATCTGATTATTGCACTGTATCATATATTTCTGCATAAAGTCTTGAGATTTAAGTCTTCACACCAACATCTTTTCATCTCCTAAATCTGTATCCAGTTATTTGTTGTTTATAAAATGTTCTCAAACTCTTCTTTTTCTTTCTCCAAAGGAAGACTTAAATAACTTTACGAAGAAATTTATCCAAATTCTGCGTCACAGATGCCAAAGAGACGTACATATCTCTTGAGTCGAGTGACTGCTCGAATGGTGTGAAGCTTGCTCTATGCTCCACTTTTTGTCCTCTACTCACATGAAGATCTTGGCTGCCAATCAATAAGAAGTCCTAGGTAAAGTGCTGCCCACATTCTGTCAGTGCATCATTGCTGACGAGTTCTTTGAAGCCTAAGAAAACATTTTGTGACATCCAAGACTCTGCTAGTTGATGGTCCAGATGATATATGTCCAACCCTTAATTCAAAATTTCATGGGATAGATGGTAAGTTAACCACGGTACTGCTACCATCGAGGAGTCCAAAGAACTTTTACGTAGTTGGCCTGTAAAGTAGCCAAAACCATGAAAATTCCAAGTTGGAGCAACTAAATTTGAAAAGACAAAAAAAGTTTATCCAGAGATATAAAATACACGAAAAGGGATTGCCAAAGCTTGTGATAAGTCGTAGTCACAACTTGACTAAACGACTAGAGCTGCTCGATTAAGGATGACAATTTGATCAAGCCATTATATCAGGTGAACCAATTCCTCTTCTGTATCGATGACCATTCCCAGGTACTTGACTCTCATCACAGGTACTGTGATTCAGGGCTGCTTGACAAAAAGGGACACTAGACTAAAATGTTGTTTAAGCTCTTCAACTGTTTCATCTCTTATCAGCCAGTCATGTTGTGCATTAAGGGCTTCAATAAACCGGGGCACCCACGCTGCCACTGGCACCAAGTTATTTTGGAAGGGAAAATGAGTGTGGAACAGCCATGGGCTGGTTATACTCTTTGCTATTCTTCCATCAGCTGAGATAACAGTGGCCATGAATAGATGGAACTCAAGAGTTGGCAGAGTTGTCCTTCCTGGAGCCAAATCCAAATCTGGCAATTGCACTTCTATTTTGAGGTGAACAGTTATAAATACATCTGATTAATAGTGCCACCAGCTCTGAAGCTCAGTTGAATTTATGTTGAATAGTGATGAGACTGACTGTATCTTGAATCATACAACGATCCCATCTCTTGAATCCAACACATCTGAAAAAAGTTTAGACAATTAATCTTTCATATCATTGTATTCCAAACTTTTAATGTTATTATCTAAGTACTATGATATGAGTCTAGAATTTTTAAGACAAGTTAAACAATTATTATTCACGCATTTGACTTTATGAATGAATTTAATGACACTAGCAATACAGAGGGGCACCTGGGAGATAACTGTATACTTATGTTGTCCAAATCTCTGGTAAAATTTATTACAATATACTTGATGACAATTAGCATTACTGAGGGGACATTTCCACATCAGAATGCGTTCCACAGCACACTAGATATAGAAACACTGTTTACGGGTGGGGTCAGAAAAGGGGAAGTCACACAAGTTGAATTAACCGTTTCAATTTTAATTCGGGAAGTGGTATGTTTTTATTCAGCTGAACTACTTTCCTCTTGGTAAGGGTAGAAGAGACTCTTCAGCTATGGTAAGCAGCTCTTCTAGGAGAAGGACACTCCAAAATCAAACCATTGTTCTCTAGTCTTGGGTAGTGCCACAGCCTCTGTACCGTGGTCTTCCACTGTCTTGGGTTATAGTTCTCTTGCTTGAGGGTACACTCACGCATACTATTGTATCTCATTTCTCTTCCTCATGTTTTTTTAAAGTTTTCATAGTTTATATAGGAAATATTTATTCAAACTTTACTCTTATTAAAATACTGTATTTAATTTTTCCTTGTTTCCTTTCTTCACTGGGCTATTTTCCCTGTTGCGGCCCCTGGGCATATAGCATCTTGCTTTTCCAACCAGGGTTGTAGCCTAGCAATTAATAATAATAATAAACGGATTTTGAGCGAAGCGAAAAATCTATTTTTGGGTGAGATGGCCATGTCGTCCTGATGGAAGTTCCTAAAGGGTAGCTTCCTTGGGTATATATAACTACGACGATATTCCCAGAGAATTTACCTTAAGGTACCCAGAATTCTAACTCCTGGAGCAAATATCCCTAATAAAAGAACCAGGGATATCGCAAAATATCAGAGGACGTATTCTTGACACGCCACATAGCAATCTGCACCCCGAACAGAGTTAACACTTCGAAGGGGTCAATTGGCAAGAAAACGAAAACGAGAAAGAAAAGGAGAACCGCTCGCAAGGTATCTCTCCTCTCCCGTTTCATAAGCGTGCATTGCGCCGCTCACGGCGCCATCTGTATTCCTTGTAACGATACACGAGGTGCTACAGATACTGTATGTAGGGAGGGGACCTACAGCCCTTTAAAAGAAAGGGAAGGGCGGGTCCATCAGGACGACATGGCTATCTCACCCAAAAATAGATTTTTCGTTTCACTCAAAATCCGTTTTTTGGGCTCAAGCCATGTCGTCCTGATGGAAGTAGGCTATACCAGAGCATTACTATATCTGTGGATTCTCAAAATGTGCCGTACTCCCCGAAGGTATTTCCCGGCCAACTAGACCTAGAAACCTAAGATGTTACCGTCATACATCTTTTCAACTAACCATAGACCATGTTAGTGCTTCCTGCCACCTACAGGGAAGAGTCCTACTAGACTCTGGAAAAGTCTCGAAGAGTACATATACCTATGTATGAATAACAGACAAGCCAATATAGTGGTCTTACCCTATATCATGTAAAGCATAGTTTGTAAAGAACCACTGAGTCAATATGAAATATTGACCAGTTCTCCGTTCAATACCGGATTGGACAAAGGTTTATCCGAGTAGGCGGAAAACTTGCATATCCGCCACCGTCCCCTCAGGGCATGGAGTCCTCCCGCCAAGGGAAAGCATAAACCAATGCAAAGAATGCTTGCATAAAGGAACAATCTATTAGAATTATCCCAGATAAATATACATAGAACGTAATGCAAAATTATATCAAATAAATTGACACAGGTGAAGGAGACGCAAGGTTCCCAAGAACTAGTTTATTGACAAACAATAAATAAAACAGGTTAAACAACCATCATATAAATATAAGAGGAGGATAACCAACAAATAAGCATAAGCATGATAGTAAACAGAAACTTGTTTATCTGAAAGAAAAACATTAGCGCCACTTTTAACATACCGCGGTTTCAAAATTATAAAAGTCTGTATTACTAATCAGTTACATTAGCGTTGGAAACGCTCGGCACACATGTCTGCACTTATGCTAGGTTCACCTTTGAAAGTGGAACAGTCAATGTGGGCAACCCAGTGCCCTCACACATAGTTTGTAGAACAGTTCGTAACTACACACTCACCCCGGAATTAATCGTCCCAATTAAATCCACTGTTCCTCGCAGAGTTAAACAGCAGGGTTAACGACACAACCCACTGCACTACAGACCTCTTTAGTTGCTCCACTTGCTTCGCATAGTGACGAAAGAACACTCTGGAAGACTTCCAGCCAGTGTATGAACGAAGATGTTCAAAATCCATTCAATTAAAGAAATTTAAGGATGAGGCAACTTTCCTCGGATCGTGACCTGCGGGTGTACTGTCTGGATCCGCTCTGCGAATAAAATAGGTGATTTTCGCCCTAAGTTGTTTCAGTGATAAATTTGAGCCTGATGTTTCTCCCCTGAATAGTTGACCACCCCTGAAGCCTGAAGTTCTACGAAGATAGACCTTTAGGCATTCCACTGGACATAGAGATGCATCTTCTTTCAGAGGGCAGATTCTCCAGGGACCCCAACTGTTGGTGGGTAACTCGTTCTTGGCGAGAAACGTAGGATCCGGAAACAGGTTCAGTTCTCCCCCATCCAAGAACTGAACACGACCCTCCTCTCTTGAGAGGGCTACAATTTCACTAACCCTGGCCCCCGACGTGAGTGCAAATAGGAAAATAAGTTTTTGGGTCAAATCCTTTAAAGCACACTCCTCATTGTTCAACAGCGAAGCGAAATGAAGAACTTTATCTAAAGACCACGAAATGGGCTATGGAGGTACTGATGGTCTGAGCCTAGCACAGGCTTTCGGAATTTTATCAAAAATATCGTTAGCAAGGTCGACCTGGAAGGCATATAAAATGGGTCTTGTCAAAGCAGATTTACATGTTGATATTGTGTTGGCTGCTAACCCTTGACCATGGAGGTGGATGAAGAAAGATAAGCAGAAGTCCGTCGAGATCTTTTGCGAATTCTTTGCCTTGACAAAGGCCACCCATTTCCTCCAAGATGACTCATATTGCCTTCTAGTAGATTTGCACTTATATTCCTCGAGGAAGTCTATACTGTCTTTCGAAATCCCGAAACGTTTTCTCACCGCTAGGGAGAGAAAATCATGAGCTGCAGGTTCCGGGTTTTCTGTGATGAAGCGCAGACAGTCGACTTCTGAACTCGCTGGGTCAGAACTGGATCTGGTAACGGTAGACACTTCAGCCATAGTTCCAATGCCAGAGGGAACCACACGCTGTTCGGCCACTTGTGAGCCACTATTGCCGCTACTCCCTTGAAAGATCTCAGTTTGTTGAGGACCCTCAACAGAAGGTTGTGAGGAGGGAACAGGTAAATCCTGGACCATCTGTTCCAGTCGAGGGACATCGCGTCCACTGCTTCCGCCAAGGGATCCTCGTACGGGGACACGTAAAGGGGTAACTTCTTGTTGTCTTTCGTCGCAAAGAGGTCTATCTGCAGTTCTGGGACTTGACTCAAGATGAAGGAGAATGATCCTGCATCTAGGGACCATTCCGACTATCGGTGTGAACCTGGATAGAGCGTCCGCTGTCACATTGCTGACTCCTTGAAGGTGAACTGCCGACAGGTACCACTTCTTTACCGCCAGTCGAAAGATGGCCAACATCACCTGGTTGAGTGGTGGTGACCTCGATCCTTGTTGATTCAAGCATCTCACAATCACCTCGCTGTCCAGCACCAACCTTATGTGGATCGAGCGATGAGGGGAGACTTTTTTCAAGGTAAGGAGTACTGTCATAGCTTCCAGAAAGTTTATGTGAAATGTCTTGAATAGAATGGACCAAGTCCCTTGGGCCTTCTTCCGATGAGAATGACCTCCCCACCCCTCCTTTGAGGCGTCTGTGTGAATAGTCAACGAGGGGGGAGGTGGCTGAAGAAGTACCAACTTCTTTAGTTGCCTGACTTGGGACCAAGGCCTGAGAAGCGTACGTAGACGAAGCGGAACTGGTCTTATCAGATCTCTTCGCGCGTTTGATGCATAACTTCTCCAAACTCCAGTTGCATCCTTTAGCTGTGCTCTTAGCACCGGGTCTGTTACTGAGGCAAACTGGAGAGAACCCAGCACTCTCTCCTGTTCGCGTCTTGATATCCTTTCGGAATCCAGAAGTCTCTTGACAGAACCAGCTATCTCCTTCCTCTTCTTCGCCGGGATGGACAGTTGGTTTGACACTAGGTCCCAGTGGATTACCAACCACTGGAACTTTTGAGGTGGAGAAAGTCGAGACTTTTTTCTGTTGATCTTGAAGCCTAGATACTCTAGGAACTGGATCACCTGTAGGGAAGCTTGCAAACATTCTGTCTTGGATGCTGCCCACACTAGCCAGTCGTCCAGGTAGGCTACCACCTGGATTCCCTTTAGGCGTAATTGTTTGAGAGCTACGCTCACAAGCTTTGTGAAGATCCTTGGGGCTATGTTTAGCCCGAATGGCATGGCTCTGAAGGCGTAGAGCAGGGGTGGCCAACCTATGGCGCATGCGCCAACAGTGGCGCATTGCACGATTACAAGTGGCGCACTATACCACAGAGATAAAAGAAAAAAAAAACATACCTGAAGAGGCCTAGTAATATACAGATGGAACTTAATGATCTAGAGCAAATTCAGTGCTGAAGAGTAAATTTAATGAACTTCCCTCACTCCCAACTGCATCTGAAATACGCAATTTTTGGCGATTTTTACCAGGTGAACATTTTCCAGACTTAAAAAATTTGCCCAAAGTAATACCTGTTGCTTTGGAACAACATGCAGATGCGAGCGAATATTTTCATCCATGAAAAGGATCAAGAACAAACTGGTCACGACTATCCCATTCAAATCTGAAGAACTGTCTCTTATGTGGCTCTCAGTTACTAATTTAACTCCTAATATTACAGATTTAGTGAAGGCAAAGCAAAGTCAAAAGTCTTATTAAACCTAGTTATGTTCATTTTTCCTGCATGTGAAACTACTTTTCTTTAAAACTGCTGATTATGTTATTTTTTTTTTTAATTCGGACTTTCTGGAGTATCAATGCAAATTCAAAGTGTTAAAGTAAGTACACTTTACTTTGTATTCATGTTAAATCCTTTCCTTTACAACTGTTAGATCTATCAACACTAGTACACACACACACACACACACACACACATATATATATATATATATATATATATATATATATATATATATATATATATATATATATATATATATATATATATATATATATATATATATATATATATATATATATATATATATCAAATAATTACATGTATAACCACCAAATATGTCCAAACCACCATACTTAAAGGATTAAAAGGGGTTTAAAGTGTGTGTGGCGCATCTGAATTACAAGTGAAAAAAATTGGTGCATTGGAGACAAAAGGTTGGCCACCCCTGGCGTAGAGTCTTCGATGTAGCTTGAACCCTAGGTAGGGGGAGAGTTGACGATTGATTGGAACGTGCCAATAGGCGTCTGACAAATCTATGGAGACGGTAAATGCCCTCTTGGGCAGTAAGGTCCTTATGTGTTGCAGTGTTAGCATCTTGAACTTGCAGTTCACAATGAACTTGTTGAGTGGCGACAAGTCCAGAATGACTCTGAGTTTTTCTGAGTCCTTCTTGGGAACACAAAACAGCCTCCCTTGGAATTTGATGGACTTTACCCTTCGGATTACCCTTTTCTCCAACAGTTCTTGAATGCACTCCTCCAGAACGGGGGTGGAGTGTTGGAAAAATCGAGGGCACGGGGGTGGAGTGCTGTACCAGCTCCAACCCAGTCCATTCTTGAGTAGGCTGTGGGCCCAGGGATCGAAGGTCCACCGATCCCGAAAATTCTGACGTCTCCCTCTTACCGGTATCATCTCACTTTGACTGCTGTTGCCCTGAGGTCTTGCCTCCTTGACCGCGACCACCCCTGAATCCCCTCCCCCTTGAGGGGCGTCTAGACGAACCTCTGGCTGCTCTTCTAGGCTTCGCTCGAAAGGTAGTTGACTGCCCTTCGAACGCTGGGTTAAATGCCGGAGACTGCGTCGACACGGCTTGGTGTACCCACTGGTACGTGGTCGGGGTTTGTGCCACCATCTGGGGCACTGTAGGCATAGGAAATTGCTGTTGCTGCTGCTGTCTGAATGGCTTGGCTGGCCGAGAGGGTAGCCTAGTCTTCTTAGTCTTCCTCTTTGGTTGGGGACCCTCATCCGGGGAAGACTTTCTCTTGAGGGATAGGCCCCACTTCTGGAGAAGGTTTCTATTCTCCGTGGCGGCCTTATCTACAACCTCCTTGACCGCTTCATTAGGGAAGAGATCTTTGCCCCAAACGTTGGAGGAGATTAGCTTCCTTGGCTCGTGCCTCACCGCAGCCGAGGCGAACACGAACTCCCTACAAGCCCTCCTAGCTTTGACGAAGCTATAAAGGTCCTTCGTCACTGTGACTAGGTGTGTCTTAGCCACTACCATGAACATCTCATGGACCTTGGGGTCACTTGCCATTGTCTCCAGAGTTGTTTGATGAGACATTGAGGCAGCAAGTCTTTCTTTTGTCTCAAGCTCCCTTCGCAAAAGAAAGTCAGACAGCTTGGGGAGGTTCTCACCGAACTGACATCCGGCAATATCGGCCTCCAACTTCCCGACTGAGAAGGTAAGATGGACGTCCTTCCAGTCCTTGGGGTCCATGGGTAGGGCCAAAGACAGGTTTACACTCCTCCAAGGAGGGGCATGACTTACCTGCCTCGACTGCTTTCACCACAGCCGTAAACCCTTTCTGCATAAAGGGGAAGGCTCTAAAAGGAGAGGACACAAAGGAAGGGTGCTTCTTACTCAAAGCAGGTACCTTCGAGTTTGAGAAGCCCCTCTCTTTCATCAAGCTTGACAATAAAGCTTGAGCCTTAGCGTGGTCCAAAACTATGACCTCCTTCGGCTCTGTTTCTTCCTTTGAGGCTGGTTCCTTCCTTAGATGGACATAACAGTCCGGATACAACTCCTTGCTGGGCCAGAATTCCACCTCCTCAAGGGGGACTGAGCCCAACTTCTCCGAAATGACGATTTTTCCCGTCGTCATAGGCATGTGCTCAGCATACTTCCAAGAGTTAACATCTGAGCGCAAGGGAAGGTCTTTCACGCTGAGCTTCTTCTGGGGCCCACGTGATGCTACAAGTCTCCGCATCTCCAGCTCCATTGCAGCCGTCTTCTCATTATTCTCCCTCTGCATCTGCTGGATCATTCCAACGATGGAGGAAAGTGTCTTTCCCAGCTCATCTGGGAGAGAGGACGATGTTGAGGGAATAGGTTCAGGGGCCTGAACCGGAGTAGCCGACAACTAGTCGACCTCTTCCTCTTCATTGTCTGGAGCCTGCTCTTCATCCTGGTCTTCTGCCAGGAGGTCATCTTCCAGACGCTCGGACACCTCCGACATCCTATCGTCCAATTGGATGTCCTGCAGGGCGTCCGCGACTTCAGAATCCACCGGGATCTGAACCACTGGTATCTCCACTTGAGGCTGGGGAATCACTGCATCAGCTGACGCCCTAAGGAAAAGGTAAGCCCTCATCTTCTCACTTGGAAGATAGGGCCCAGAAGTGTTCTTCTGAAAGCCCCTTACCCAGGTACGAAGCTTCTCCCTTGCTGCGTCCCTTGACTCCGCCGTCTTAGGGGAATCAAAAGCCTCAGTAATCAGGTTTGTGCACACGGTACATACCTGCGGGTCCCAATACCGGAGATCACCTTTGGAGACTGCGCATGCTGCGTGCCTCCTACACACATCATGTCCTCAGAAGTTCTTGCTGCGGACGTTGCAGAAAACGCTTCCACACTTCGGATGGTCCTCCTGTAAAGAGAAAAAAATTCCATGAGTATCAAGTGAACTACGTATCACTGGATATACATAGCTTAGCACAACTAAACTAGAATGGAAAGACACACACTTGTATTTCCCGCAGTCAATTGCTGCAACCTTCCAGATAATAAAATCATATGGTTAATCTATTCTAGAGCAACCAATGAATAATTTCCAGAGGAAACAGGTGTAGCTCACACCCAAAAAATGATTTTAAAATGCTGGATAGTAGACAAGAAAGAACTCACTTTCTTTATCTGTAAGGTTACACCAAAGGGTTGTGCGAGACAACACAAAAGTGTTAGAAAAACTTAGTGTTGTAACAAATACTATACTATAGTTTTCTCCCTACAGTATATACTATACTGAAAAATACTAGCTACAGTATAGAAGGTAGTGTGCCGGCCGGCACACACCTTAACCAGTTTCAAAGTATACTACTTAAGAACTATAAGGTGGAAGAACGCTGGTTCAAATGCATGTGCCGGCCGGCAACTACACAAGATAGCACCCGGCTGCCGGCCACCAATCGTAGCGGCCAGCAGACAGTGGTGTGATATATAGCCGGCCGGCAAAGGTATACAACCAATGCCGGCCGGCAGCAAAAGAACCAGAGAACTCCGACTGCCTGGCTGCCGGCCACTCAGGCCGGCAGCCGGGCTAGGGTACAACACTAGAAGAAAAACAGAATGGATGCCGGGATAAGAGACTGTACTACCTCATAACCAGGCAACCCGAAAGAGTGCACATAAGGAAGGGGAGAATATAACTTCAGGCTTCCTGACCAATGCCATCTGGCTCTACAGACAAACATGGATGAGAGACCAAGGGAGGTCTGGGCAGCACTCAAAGCAGAAGAGCCTTGCCGGCCGGCAAGAGACCGAGTCAACCCCACATCCTAACCTATGCTAGGTAGAGATGTAGAATGACGGACAGGAATGCAATGGCTAGGCCATCACAAAGGAAAGAGGGGGAAAGGGAGAAGAGGGTCCTGCCAACCTTGCTCTAATAATGAATCACCCACAGCCAAGAAAACTCATCTTACCCTAGGGGAGATCCGAGGAGGGAGGCCAGCAATACTTGCCAACTCCCTCGGAACCAAAGCAAGGAAGGTGTTGTTATTCACAGAAAAGAGGATCTTATCCTCCACACCGAGAACAACAACACAGGACTAGTCTGCTAGATCACAAGAAGAAGGAATCATCTCGTACAGAAACCTTCGAAAGTGAACTAAGGAGGCTAAGCCTCCTATGTCTGTTGTCAGTCTAGCAAGGGAATCTCAACCACAAGCTAGACATAAACAGACTCAGACTAAGAACTCTGATGTCCTGCCCCCTCCCTGAAGCCAGACTTACTGGAAACAGGAAGGAACAGAAACACCCTAATATAGTAGTATCTAAAGTCAATTCAGATAAACCATTAGGGTTAAGCCCAAGGCTTAAACAGAGGGAAAGGGATTGCACACCTTTTCCGAAGAGAAGAGAGCAACAGGGGAGTGTGAGAAAGTATACTAAGGCCCCATAGACAACTAGCCTAGGCGCATAAAGAATCGATTACCTAAATCACCGAAACTCACTCGTATACTATCTTGGAAGAAATCAACATAATCTTAAATGTATAAAACTGCCTAAAGCTTCAATAAAATTTTAAAACACTTGGAAATCTGAATATCATGCAAGAAAGTACTAGGGCCAAATGACTAGGCTACAAGGTCTAGCGTAGGCCAGAATCGGCAAATCCTTCGCCAAAACAAAAATACTAAAAGCATCATATAAAGAAATCCTATGTAACGCTAAACAGCTAAAATTATTAAAGCAAAACAGCCGGGAACGTCGCTCTGGCTAACTAAATAACTCATACCTAGCGAGCGACAGCATCCAGGACGCCTCCGGTAGGCAACAGCTCTTGTAACAACGATATCACTATCAAATCACTTTTAAAATTACCAAGAGCTTACATTTATACATAAAAGAAATAATACTCAACTTATCAGAAGCAAAAGAAGTTGGAGAAAGCATTATAAGTTGAAATAATCCAAGAATTGCGAGAAACACAGGGAAAAAACACCGAGTTGTTGAGCTACGCAAAAAGGAATACAGATGGCGCCGTGAGCGGCGCAATGCACGCTTATGAAACGGGAGAGGAGAGATACCTTGCGAGCGGCTCTCCTTTTCTTTCTCGTTTTCGTTTTCTTGCCAATTGACCCCTTCGAAGTGTTAACTCTGTTCGGGGTGCAGATTGCTATGTGGCGTGTCAAGAATACGTCTTCTGATATTTCGCGATATCCCTGGTTCTTTTATTAGGGATATTCGCTCCAGGAGTTAGAATTTTGGGTACCTTAAGGTAAATTCTCTGGGAATATCGCCATAGTTATATATACCCAAGGAAGCTACCCTTTAGGAACTTCCATCAGGACGACATGGCTTCTGCCCAAAAACTCATATTACAGACACAACAAAAACCTGAAGGCTATTTGAAACTGAATGCCATATAATACTATAAAAACTGAATCAGGATACAATATAGTACTTATCTTGGCATAAGAGAAAACCATTCTCATCTTGGGGCTTAGGATCAAAGACCGCTGCTCATCAACCTCGGCTTCCTGTTCACGCAAATGGTTATTCTTGGCTTGTAGAAATCTGGAATTAAAAAAAGAATAATTAAAATAATTAAAATATGCTCAAGTAAAGCAAGCTTTGAAATTTCCTTTCAAAATTGATTAGTATTAGCTATTGATTATATTTGCAAGTTTAGACTTTTACCTAGCCCTCAGTTAGTCTTATCTACGCTATGCAAACTAGTTTTGAGCAGATGAATAAAAAAACTAAAGAATTGAAAACAAGACCAAAAATTCAGGGGATATAATTTACAAACTCAGTATTAGTAACCCAAATATGAAAGAAAATGAATAACTACGCAATACTGTATTCCAACTGATACAAAAAAAGAAATGTCAATTTTTTTTTAAAAAGTATGATGTATTTTTCCTAACCTGAGACCTGAGACCTTTAATAGAAACATAGCATCAGCTAGCACAACGTGTCTCCTAGATGATTGCATGAGTGCTAATATAGGACCTGAGATGTCGCCTGTTCTAACCCTCATTCCTCAAACAAGCTTGTTAAGATCTCATGTCCCGGGCTGGACTCTGAGCGCAGGAAGATCTAGTACGGGAAACGTTCTCAGCCCATCCAAAGATCTCGAGAGGTGGAAGATCTCTGGACTGGGAGCACTGGGAAGGAACAGATAAGTGGAGACCAGTTTGTTCTCTGGCGACTCAAAGTAACGTTCACTTGAAGAATGAGCATAAATTCCGTTCATGTGGCTTTAAGTACTGTGGTTTCAAATTGCAAGGCCTCCAATCATGTTTTCAAATCACGTGGTTTAAAATCGCATTGTTTTCAATTTCTCTTCCTCTTGTTTTGTTAAATTTTTTTTTTATAGTTTATATAGAAAATATTTATTCTAATATTACTGTTCTTAAAATATTTTACTTTTCCTTGTTTCCTTTCCTCACTGGGCTATTTTCCCTGTTGGAGCCCCTCGGCTTATAGCATCCTGCTTTCCCAACTAGGGTTGTACAGTAGCTTAGAAATTAATAATACTAATAATAATAATAATAATAATAATAATAATAATAATAATAATAACAATAATAATAATAATCGTGTTATTGCTGATCAAACGTTCCTGATCGCTGTATGAGGTCAATCCCATGGCAAACGACGATCACAGAGAAAAAGCGTAAGGAATCCTGTCTTGAGGGGAGAGAACGCAGACAGAACGTTCTTATGAAGACAGGATACAAAGAAAAAACCACAAGGAAACCGAGGTGCTTGTGAGGGGAAAATCTTGTACTCCGTACAAGCAATGAAAACGATCATAGGTTTTTCTTTCAACGATTTCATAGAATGGAGAAGCTAGAAAGAAGCAGTAATCAGAATGTACAAAGGTTTTCTTGGTAATCCCGGTGATTCTCTCGACGTTCTTCTAAACGTTGGTGTCACCGAAGTGTCCTGGGAATCTCCTGGGGTAGGTAAGGGACGAGGAGGTGCTAAATATAAAAATTTAGAATGTCCCAGGAAGCTGTTTGTATGTCAAGTTGTTTGCAAATAAAATTTTGATAAATTTTGGCCTAGGGTAGGCTTAACCTGACTCCAATCCCTAAGATTTCCAGCTACAAAAGTCAACAATTAGTCTGTTTCGTATGAAATAAACACCAGGCTATTCCAAAATTCATTTTGCTTATTGTGTTAAATGATATATTGTTTTATTACAGTATTCTTTTATCTTATTATCTTATTCTTCCCATGGGATCACTCAACTGAGATGACGCAGTCTGTTAACATCAATGTGCTTGCAACGCTCACTGATTGAACACTTCTCCTGAAGGAAAGGCACGAGGGCAGCTCTCTTCATCCTGCAGAACGGTGCCCGTGATCAGTTTTATACAATTATACGAGTCCAAGCAGTGATAGCAATTGTGAGAACACCAGTACCATATATCAAAACGTATTCTCTTGGAAGAAAACTTTCCCAATAAGAAACCTCTTCGTGCGTACAAGGTGGGAATGTACTATACTGAGATCATCTTCCCAAGTGGTAATGTTCTTGGTAATCCTTGCGATTCTTTCAATGTGTTTCAAAACGGAGTCCCCGAAATGTCCTGAGAATGTAGTGGGCTAGAAGAAGAATGAGGGTTGTTTCTTTCTTAATATCCCTCTTACAGCAGCTAAAATCAAAATAGAAACCCAGTGGCTTGTAGGGTGAGCAGTAACTACCGCCATCTCATTGAAATTTTAATACAGTAGCTGTATCCAGCTCCGCTAATAACGGAGGTTTGTAACAAAATAAATCTGCATTTTGGTATTCTGTAAGATCCTACGTCATATAAAATCATATACTGTACAGTATTCAAGGGTTGTAAGGGCATCGCTGCCTCCGACATCCAGCATTCTCATCGAATTCTCCATTTCATTTAAATTCTCCTTTCGCCACACTGTGGCTAACTTTATATATTTGTTCCGCTCCCTCAGAGCTACAATTTCATGTATTTATCATTTCGCTACATATTTCTATTGACTTGTATTTCAAGTATTTGTACGTGTGAAAAAACATGTTATTTTCCTTAGTAAAATAAATTTTTGAATATACTTACCTGATGATCATATAGCTGCATCCCTGCTGCCCGACAGAAAAAACCTACGGGAGGAATACGCCAGCGATCGCTATACAGGTGGGGGTGTACATCAACAGCGCCATCTGTCAAGTTGGTTCGTCAACAACGAACCAATTTTCTCCTCTGTCCCACTGGTTCTCTATTGGGGAGGAAGGGTGGGTCCTTTAATTTATGATCATCGGGTAAGTATATTCAAAAATTTATTTTACTAAGGAAAATAACATTTTTCAATATCAAACTTACCCGATGATCATATAGCTGATTCACACCCAGGGGGGTGGGTAGAGACCAGCATAACAAGTTGACATTATGAGCTAAGTATTCCGTATTTCATTTTAGCAGTTATTCAAAATAACAAGCATAAAATAAATAAGTACCTGGTAAGGAAGACGACTTGAACAATTACTCTGCCTTTTTAAGTACGTCTTCCTTACTGAGCCTCGCGATCCTCATAGGATGCTGAGCGACTCCTAGGAGCTGAAGTATGAAGGGTTGCAACCCATACTAAAGGTCCTCATCAAAACCTTTAATCTAGGCGCTTCTCAAGAAATGATTTTGACCACCCGCCAAATCAAGTAGGATGCGAAAGGCTTCTTAGCCTTCCGGACAACCCAAAAATATTTCAAGAGAAAGATTAAAAAGGTTCTGGAATTAGGGAATTGTAGTGGTGGAGCCCCGACCACTACTGCACTCGTTGCTACGAATGGTCCCAGAGTGTAGCAGTTCTCGTAAAGAGACTGGACATTCTTAAGATAAAAGACGCGAACACTGATTTGCTTTTCCAATAGGCTGCGTCGAATATATTTTGCAGAGATCTATTTTGTTTAAAGGCCACGGAAGTTGTGACAGCTCTAACTTCGTGTGTCCTTACCTTCAGCCAAGCTTGGTCTTCCTCATTCAGAAGGGAATGAGCTTCTCGTATTAACAGTCTGATAAAAATAGGATAAAGAATTCTCTGACATAGGCAAAGATGAATTCTTAACTGAACACCATAAAGCTTCAGACGGGCCTCGTAAAGGTTTTAAAATAGAACTTAAGAGCTCTTACAGGACATAATACTCTTTCTAGTTCATTTCCAACCATACGATAAGTTTGGAATATCGAACGATATTGGTCAAGGCCGAGAAGGCAGCTCGTGTTTGGCTAGAAAACCAAGATGTAGAACATGTAGCCGTTTCGGATGAGAATCCGATGTTCTTGCTGAAGGCATGAATCTCACTGACTCTTTTAGCTGTGGTTAAGCATATCAGGAAAAGAGTCTTAAAGGTGAGATCTTTCAGGGAGGCTGATTGAAGTGGTTCGAACCTGTCTAACATAAGGAATCTTAGAACCACGTCTAAATTCCAACCAGGTGTAACCAAACGACGCTCCTTCGTGGTCTCAAAAGACTTAAGGAGGTCCTGTAGATCTTTATTGTTGGAAAGATCTAAGCCTCTGTGACGGAAGACTGATGCCAACATGCTTCTGTAACCCTTGATAGTGGGAGCTGAAAGAGATCGCTCTTTCCTCAGATATAAGAGGAAGTCAGCTATTTGAGTTACAGAGGTACTGGTCGAGGATACGGATACTGACTTGCACCAGTTTCGAAAGATTTCCCACTTCGATTGGTAGACTCTAAGGGTGGATGTTCTCCTTGCTCTAGCAATCGCTCTGGTTGCCTCCTTCGAAAAACCTCTAGTTCTCGAGAGTCTTTCGATACTCTGAAGGCAGTGAGACGAAGAGCGTGGAGGCCTTGGAGTACCTTCTTTACGCGTGGCAGACGTAGCAGGTCCACCCTTAGGGGAAGAGTTCTGGGAACGTCTACTAGCCATCGAAGTACCTCGGTAAGTTATTCTCTCGCGGGCCAGAGGGAAGCAATTAGCGTCCACTTGTCCCTTCGTGAGAGGCGAACTTCTGCAGTACCTTGTTGACAATTTAGAACGGAGGGAATGCATAGTAGAAAGGCATCTAAAAGAACTACTGCTGGGTCCGGGATAGGTGAGCAGAGTATTGAGAGCCTCTTGGACATCGAGGTTGCGAAGAGATCTATGGTTGGCTGGCCCCAGGTGACCCAAAGTCTCTTGCATACATCCTTGTGGAGGGTCCAATATGTTGGAATTATTGTCCCTTCCTACTGAGACAATCTGCTAAGACATTCAAGTTGCCTTGGAAGAAACTTGTTACTAGTGAAAAGTCTAGACCTATTGAACAGGAGAGGAGGTCACTTGCGAACTCGTACCATGTCAGAGAGTAGGTCCCTCCTTGCTAGGAGATGTACATCAAAGCAGGGAGTTGACCGTGTTCACCTCCACTACTTTGCCTTGAAGGAGAGACCTGAAGCTTTTCCAGGTCAGACGTACTGCCAGAAGCTTCTTGCAGTTAAAATGCATTGTCCTTTGACTCGAGTTCCATAATCCCGAGCATTCCCTACCGCCTAAGGTCGCACCCCAGCCTACGTCCGATGCGTCTGAGAAGAGAACGTGGTTGGGAGTCTGAACAGTCAGGGGAAGACCCTATCAAAGGTTGATAAAGTCCTTTCATCCAGTCAGACCAGACTTATCTTCCGGAAACCGGGATCGAGACCGCTTCTAGCGTCTTGTCCTTTTCCAGTGAAGAGCTAGATGAAACCAAAGAGGACGGAGGTGTAGTCTTCCAAGTGACACCAATTGAACCACGGATGACAGTGTCCTAACCAGACTCATCCACAGCCTGACAGGGCCGTGTTCCTTCTTCAGCATCTTCTGGATGGATAGCAGGGCTGGGGGTTGATCGTCTTGTTCAGCCATGTCCTCATCAGAGGGTTCCTCATCCGAAACTGATGAGGAAACGGCAACGGAGTGGGCAACGTCTGACTCGCTGAATCCGGTCGCACTGGTGGATGTGTGACGGAGCCGGACACAAGATCATGGTACTGCTGCACAGTCTGTGAACTGTCAACCATGGGGAAGCGAGGAAGTACAGCGACAACCCGAAACTGTCTAGACTGTCTGGGTTGTGCAGACAACCCCTTATCGGGTTGCTGAGGTTGCCGCACTGCGTCACAACAAGTCACCTCTGCTGGTTGTTGAACGTCTTCCTAGTGACACACTGAACGTCCACAACCACCTCAACTGGCGGACGTGAGTAGGATATCTCAGCGTCAACAGGGCGTACAACCAACCAGTAGGAAGGTTGTTGGCAAGAAGGTTCTTCTCCGTAAAAAATCCTCTATCAAGGACTAAGCTTGGACTGCATGTCTTGCAACAAAGCCCAAGGTCTATGGGAGCAGGTGTGGCAACAGACGGGGTTAGCGACTGAAGCGGAACCATTTACCCTCCCTGGAAGCATGTTATGCTTTAATTAAAGTCCATAGGAGGCTAAGCAGCTTAAGGCTCCTCTCCAAATGACAGAGTCCTCAAGGGAATATCAGAAGGAGGGAGAACAGCACTTTCTCATCTACAGGAACCATGTCCGAGAAAAGCTAGGTTATGTCAGTGAGGGTTTCACTGGTGCATAAGCAGCAGACCAGAAGGCAACGTTATGAAACTGCTTGACAGTCTGTGAACTGTCAAAAACTGAACTGTCAACCACCACAGGTGCGTGAGGACATACAGCACTGGTGTATTAGTAGCAGACCGGAAGGCAACGTCATGTAACTGTTTGACAGTCTGTGAGTTGGCAACAACCAAAGCTGTGTGGGGAAGCCTCAACTCCTGACTGACTAGTTTGCTGCGGGCGAGTGGCGGTAACCACAGTGTGTTGCGGAAGCTGACACACCGTGTCAAAACACGGCAGCTTGTGGTAGCTCACGCACGGCAACGGAGTGCTCCGTGTGTCTGTGGGAGTCAGCATACGTCTGGCAGGGTCGACTGCGCATGGGTGAAGGAGCTCTCACAACAAGAGTGTGGGAGCAGGCAGCCATGCCGGGCGCACAACCGTGGTAGGCTGTAGGCCAACGGGTGCATCGTCAACCTTCTCCGCAGTCGGAGTGTGGGAGCTGGCAACAACAAAAGCGGAGTGCTAGTGCGTGGGAGGGACTGCCGTGGGTTGCGGAGCATGCCGCATTGCGTCAAAACACGGCAGCTTGACAGCACCTTCCCACTGCTGATGCGGTAGCTCACGCATGTCAACGGAGGGTGCAGCATGAACATGCGTCTGGCAGGGTCGACTGCGCATCGGTGGTGGAGCTCTCACAGGTGGAGTGTGGGCTGGCAGCCGCAGTATCTGCTGAGCGCACAACCGTGGCAGGTTGTAGGTTAACAGGTGCAGTGTCAACCTTCTCAGCACGATACTCCTGCATGAAGGAAGCAAGCTGAGACTGCATAGTCTGCAGCATGGACCACTAGGGTCTACCAAAGACGGCAACAAACGGAGCTACTGTCCGTTGTGACTGAGGGTCTAAAACAGCTGGTGCGGCAACAGACGGAGTTACTGCCTGTTGCGGTACCACCTTGCCTCTCTTGGGAGGTGTGCAGTCGTCGGATAACTGCAGCGAGTCCGAACTGACCCAGTGGCTACACCTAGGCCGTTGGA
Organism: Palaemon carinicauda; assembly: GCF_036898095.1. Classification (NCBI taxonomy): domain Eukaryota; kingdom Metazoa; phylum Arthropoda; class Malacostraca; order Decapoda; family Palaemonidae; genus Palaemon; species Palaemon carinicauda. The sequence continues at coordinate 95,543,291 of NC_090735.1, read as the reverse complement.
CTTGCGCGGAAGGGACCGACTTGCACTTAAAGCTGCAAGATTTGGTCCATGGTTTCTGCGAGAAACCTCTTCCGCAGACGAGGAATAAATGGGCTCTCTCGTCTTTATGTGGGTGGGGCGATCACGTCGGCAACGTGTGTAGATACACCCGAAACCACCGAGGGAAACGTCTGTTCGTCGATCAAGGCCTGTGGAACCCATAAGTCCTTCGACATTACTTCTCCCCTGGGCTTGGGAGCTTGTAAGAGGTATCGGACTAGGTGAACAGCTGGCACGAACAGACGAACCCTCGAACGCAACACTGTAACACTTTGCGCATATCACTTTATCACTTTTGATTTTCTGTTTGCACTTATTTCACTGAAATCGAAACTTTAAGTGATTTGTACCTGAAACACGCAATCCTATCCTTCATTAAAAGGTAGTAATTGCGAAAACAGTTTTACAATGCAACAGAAAAACATAATGAAAGATAAAGAATTCAGTGGCTGGAAAAGAGACTAAACACTAGATCAAATAAACTACGTTTAAAATCTCTCACCGCATAAAGCCTGGGAACAAGAATAAAACTCTAGAAACATTTTACCTTCTTCCCCTACAGCGACTAGGGAGAAGAGTAAAAAAAAAAAAAAAAAAACGAAAACAACGTTACCCGCTTGAACGAAACGTTTATTCTCCTCTCTCTCCCTCCGTCTCTATCTCTCTCTCTCTTCTCTCTTGACTTAGAACCTGAGAGAAGAGCCCAATTATATATCGTTAAAACATATTATTTGCTAAAGGAAAAAACTGAAAGGTTTCCCAAATAAAAAGTTCCTTTATTAGAATTAAAACCATTTAAGCTAAGAAAGAATGAACGAAACGCTAGAATCGGTTTACTCTTACTGCAACGTGAAACCGTGAAATACTCTCTCTCTATCGTAACGATAGAGCGCATGTTGAACGTTCTGAACGTCAACAACTGCGGAGACTAAACTAAACGTTAGTTCATCTTTGAAAACAGTACGAGACTATCAAAGAAATTCTTAAAAGGAAAATACGATATGACAGGCTCAATGTTAATTAACTTCGGTTCCAAGTAAGGACCGCCTACTATTAGGAAAGGTCGCATATAAACAAACATAAAAATTAATTTTTATAAGTTTATAATAAATGGAAAGTTAATCGAAGAGGCCTATAAAGGCGGAGTAAAACCATTTAAGCTATAACTTGTTAAGCAAAATTACCAAAAACCTAAACACACTTCCGTCTAAGGGAAGGGTCGGCCATTTAAAAGTGAAAGAGAGTCCATACTCTCTTCGTCACCAACACTTCCGTCTAAGGGAAGGGTCGGCCATTAAAAGTGAAAGAGAGTCCATACTCTCTTCGTCACCATAATTAAATCTATCCAAAACGAGTTCAAGTTTTGAAATGAAGATAAAACCCCTGCATAGCGAAAGCTCAAAACTGGAATAGTGTACTTCACCAAATCGTTGTGAAAATAAATCCAGTTAGGGACGGCGTATTTAGTAGGTCTTGCCTGTGACACGACAGAGGGAAAATTGGTTCGTTGTTGACATCGAGTACTTGAGTACCTACTTGACAGATGGCGCTGTTGATGTACACCCCCACCTGTATAGCGATCGCTGGCGTATTCCTCCCGTAGGTTTTTTCTGTCGGGCAGCAGGGATGCAGCTATATGATCATCGGGTAAGTTTGATATTGAAAAACACATTTTGTGGCAGTTGGTTCAAGCCAGATTGGCGCCAGCGCGCATGCTACATTGCCGTCCGCACCTTGTATTATATTCTCGTACCTGTTTGAATAATCCGTCAGTTGTTGTTGGTGATAGCTCGTCTCACTGTCCTTACAACTGGTGACACTGGAGTTGGAGTAGCATCAGCGGTTATGGCTTTGCCATTAACGGACTTATTACGGCCGTGCTACCTTCTTTCACTCCGTTACCTTAGGCGTGAGCTTCGGCCTTTGGTGTTCCCACACCTGGGTGCGTTTGTAAGGCAGTAGGATGAGCTTAACCAACATCTCAACTTCCCATCACACCCAGCAGCCTCGCCTCCACGCCCAAAGTCAAACTGCCGCCGTTTTCTCAACACAACACCGCTTCCTGGTTCCTGAGAGCAGACGTACTCTTCCGAGTCGCTAGGCTCAGCAACTCCTGCGCCAAGGCCGACATCGTTTTCACCTCCATCCCAGAGGAGGTATTCGACAACATTTCCCCATGGCTCGACGCCCAGGCTGGCCAAGTTTCCTACGACGACCTGAGAACGAAACTAATCGGTATCTACTCACTCTCCATTTCAGCAAGGACACAGCAAGTCCTGGATCTCGCCGGCAAACCCATGGGTGACACCTCTCCTGTCGCGGCGTGGGACGAGTTGACCGGCCTGCTAATGCTTCCCAAGACCAACAGCAACGGCCGACGGCGCGAGATTAGCCTATCTCGCGAGATTTTCCTTCGACGCCTGCCGCAGGACGTAAGGGCCCAATTGACGGACGCCGACACACTTCCGATGAACGAACTCCTGTCGAAGGCTCAGAAGCTCCACAAGGCCTCCAAAGCATCCCACCTCGGGGCATCATCAGTATCATCTTCGTTCTCCTCCTTCAGCTGCTCTTCCATAGACTTCAGCAAGGCCTCCTGACGACGAGGACGAGATCAACGCTCTGGCAAGGAGGAAACCACCACAACCGACACGTCCGAGCCCTAGGCCTAATCCAGCGTGGTGTTTCTACCATCAGCAGTTCGGCAGCGACGGCAAGAAATGTGGGGCACCATGCAATTTCCCTAGAAGATGACGCCAGAAGAAACCACCTAACACCATCGCAGCTGCAGGAAACCAAAGCAAGAATGGTTTCTATATCCTCGACACCGTCTCCAACCGTAGACTCATGGTCGACACCGGCGCTATGCAGTCAACGTTCCCGCCGTCACAAGCCGACCTAGACCGTGGTCCCAACAAAGACGCCCCCTCGCTCGTCGCCGCCAACGGGTCTCCCATGCGGTGTTATGGGACTAGGGTCCTCAGGATATCTATCATGGGCCGTTCGTATTCCTGGCCCTTCGCCATCGCTGACGTCAGTCAGATTTCCTCGCTCCCCACGGACTACTCGTCGACGTTGCTGGGAAACGCCTCATCGACACAGGAACCTACCGGTCCCGCGCCCTAAGAGCCCGCCCTGCCACAATGTCCGTATCTGCTGTTAAGACGCAGCCCTATGCCGACCTCCTGCAAGAATTTCCTGACGTTTTCAAGCCCGAGCTCTGCCAATCGCCGGGATCCCCCTCCAAGCACGGGATCTACCACCACATCACGACGACGGGACCTCCTACACACGCCAAATTCCGCCGCCTCCCGCCCCAGAAGCTGAGGGACGCCAAACGCGCCTTTGAGGACATGGAACGCATGGGTATCTGTAAGAAAGCATCGAGCCCCTGGGCATCTCCCCTACATATGGTAAAGAAGCCTGACGGGACCTGGAGACCTTGTGGCGACTACAGGCGCCTCAACCTCATCACAACACCTGACCACTACCCTCTGCCCAACATGCAAGACCTGACGAATGCGTTGCATGGCGCGAAATACTTCATCAAGATGGACCTTCTCAAGTCTTACTTCCAGGTCCCCGTATTTCCAGAGGACATTCCGAAAACTGCCATTGTGACACCGTTCGGATCCTACACCTTCGCATACTCAACCTTCGGTCTACGCAATGCGGGGGCGACCTTCCAACGCCTAATGGATAGCATCCTGGGTGACCTACCATTCTGCGTCTGCTATGTTGACGACATCCTGATATTCTCAAGGACCAAGGAGGAACACCAGAGACAAGTCCGCGCCATCCTCAAATGCCTGCAGGAGAATGGCCTGGTTGTACGTTTCGACAAATGCACGTTCAGCGACAAAGGAGTGGACTTTCTCGGTCATCGCGTCATGTACTGTCCGTACAAACAAAGTACTGTAAGTTTATAAGAACCAATACTGTACAGTATTTACCAAACCCTATTCTTAACTTTGATAGTAATGAAAGGATAAGATTTATGCCTGCTGTTGTTGCTTTATAAAAAGCATTACTGTATGAGAAAACAGTAGCAATAAAACACATTTTGCAATAAAGAAAAAGGCTGGGTTCTTATGAATTTCTTTTAATTCATAAATTTGAAATATGTACAGCAGCCATCAAACAAAACTTTACACTGAGTATCATAAAACTAAGCAATATTACTGACAAGGTTTCAATTTCATACCATAGGCCTGTAGTTGAATAATACTGCCACAGCACATTAAACATGTAAAAATCTGGGTATTCGTTCCCCGTAAGTCTGAGTTACAGCGTTCCCCAGACCGGCAATCCAGGGATTTCTCGCCACGGAGGCCATCCTCCAGACGTAGATATGACCCTCGCAGGGAGAAATGCGAGAAGGCCTCTTCAGGCAGGCGTAAGGCCGCGAAGCTTCCGGTTCACCCCGCCCAGCGGGGGGAACCGTGCTTCCTACGGCACGAGACCCAAGCGGACCTCGACCTAGCTAAAAGGCTACCCTCGGGGCACGTTCTCTCACTCCCGGGTTAGCCCTCCATAGAAAACGGGTATAAGGTATACCTGTACTACACAAAACTCTGTTCGGTAGAGAGGAGATTACAGGTAACTCCTAAGAAAGTAGTTCGAGGTAAGTATTCGTGTTGGAACAAACAATCTTTACTTGTGGACAACTGAAATCGCATGATAAACTTCTAACCCAACCTAGGATGATACTGTATATCCAAACACATCAGGGGAGCAACATCACTTACCTAACCTGACCAGGATGGGTGCCCCATTCTTACACATTGTACATTAAACTCTGCATAGTGAAGTTAGACCAATGTTCTTAGTTCTATGATAACCTTTGATAGTGTCTGGTTTCATATAAAGATTGGCCGGTAACAATTACAGCATAGTTTATAGCTATGTAAACAGATAACAGGTGGTAACAACTCCCTAAGTAACTCTTTCTTACCTACGCTACACATAATAAGCATAAATGGTCAGTTATATTAAGACAAAATTTAAAATAGGTAACAAAATATTCAAACATAGCCCACCATGTACATTAGTAACTGTGACTAATAGCTTATGCGCGATATCAAATTTTGGAAATAGGACCTGGCATTGGGGCCAAGGGAAGTTATTTGGTGGTAACATCTCACATCAGTTTACCCAAGCACCTTTTTTAGATAGTTTGTGGTGTATGTATGCCACAAGCCGCATAACTCCCTTATTTTCAACCCTATTACAAACTCGTATCGAATAGAAACTGTTCAGAATGTTTTCAATACCGCAAGTAAGTACTTACCAGATAGATAGAACTTAAAACGACCCAATCAGACCCCACTTGATGGGAAATTGCCAAAAGGTTTTTTCTTACCGGTAGTAGGTTGGCCAGGGCACCAGCCACCCGTTAAGATACTACCGCTAGAGAGTTATGGGGGTCCTTTGACTAGCCAGACAGTACTACATTGGATCCTTCTCTCTGGTTACAGTTCATTTTCCCTTTTGTCTACACACACACACACACACACACCGAATAGTCTGGCCTATTCTTTAGACATTCTCCTCTATCCTCATACACCTGACAACACTGAGATTACCAAACAATTCTTCTTCACTCAAGGGGTTAACTACTGCACTGTAATTGGTCAGTGGCTACTTTCCTCTTGGTAAGGGTAGAAGGGACTCTTTAGCTACGGTAAGCAGCTCTTCTAGGGGAAGGACACACCAAAATCAAACCATTGTTCTCTAGTCTTGGGTAGTGACATAACCATGGTCTTCCACTGCCTTGGCTTAGAATTCTCTTGCTTGAGGGTACACTCGGGCACACTATTCTCTCTTGTTTCTCCTCCTCCTTGTTTTGTTAATGTTTTTATAGTTTATATAGGAAATATTTATTTCAAGATTGTTGCTGTTCTTAAAACAATTAATTTTTTCCTTGTTCCCTTTCCTCACTGGACTGTTTTCCCTGTTGGAGCCCCTGGGCTTGTAGCATCCTGCTTTTCCAACTAGGGTTGCAGCTTAGCAAATAATAATAATAATAATAATTAGAATTCAGTATTTCAAAAATTTAAACAGGGTACTGTGAGCATCAAGCATGAGTCAGAGATGTCCATTCTTAGCCCTTAAGACGCAAGGATGGCAACGCATCACTCCAAGAGCGACGAAGTTCGACCTGATACTTGTGAATGATTTTCTAAACCAATCAATCTAAAACTATCGAGTGTTACGGACTTTACCCAGCAAAAGGAATTTACATCTTATTGATATAAGATAGGATTCCCGGGTGATTATTCCGGCATTTGTTCCAAGTGTAGTGTTGGTGAAATGCATTGTCTATGATGGAAAATCAGCGCACAATAGCAAGCCCACGTGTCTTGGCGATGTCCAAATAGTTAGTGCCAAATATTCCAACTTCAGGGAATTTGAGTAATGTAGGTATAGCTACTGTTCCAGTTAATATAATCCTAAGGTGAATGTAATTTGTTAGGCAAGTGTAAACTTTCTTATTACTTGTAAAATTTATTTCCTTTATGAAATATGATTTTGTGTTATCTTGCCAGGAGTGAAGAGGGTTGGGAAGCAAACACAGGGTAAACTAAGAATACACCAGTCTAAGGAAGTGTTCCTGTGTAGATGTTTTGCAATGTGACAGGCACAGGTTTTGTAGTACAGTACAACGTCCACGGTGACAGACGACTAGAGTAGAGAGTGGGGAAGTGATTTCAATTTCCTATGCACACAGGGGCCCCTGACAGTCAATATACAGTCTCCAATACTCCTTTACCAATGTACAATCTTTATATACTTTATATACTTCTTAGAGTGGTTGTGGCCTGATTAGTAACGTCTCTGTCTGGTGTTTGCCAGACCGGGGTTCGAGTCCCACTCCGACTTGTTAGTGCCATTAGTGTCTGCAACCTTACCATCCTTGTGAGCTAAGTTTGGGGGTTTGGGGGAGCCTATAAGTCTATCTGCTGAGTCATCAGCAACCATTGCCTGGCCCTCCCTGGTCCTAGTTTGGGTGGAGAGGAGGCATGGGCGCTGATCATATAATATATGGTGTCTCTAGGGCATTGTCCTGATTGCTAGGGCAATGTGACTGTCCCTTGCCTCTGCCATTCATGAGCGACCTTTAATCCTGTTTTAAATCAATCTTGGGGTGTATGTATGATGACAGCCATGCTCCATAATTCCCTAACCTTGCTAGGAGTGAAACAGGTAACGATTTAAAAACAGGGAAAGCTAAAAATATGACAGTATAAGGGGGTCGCAAAGAGCATTAGCCACATCTATTAGGTAAGTAGGTAAAGACAAGGCTTGTAGGTTAGGTTAGGTTGGGAAGTTTAAATTAGGTGGTATTCTTATGTAGAGGGAGCCTCTATAGTTTATGGGGACAGGCCTTGGACCGGCCGAGAATCGAGTAAAAAATCGGCTCTTTTTCAAGGGAATGATCACAGAATGAAATACAGTAATATTAAATTCACTAAATTTGTAAATGCTTATCCCAACAATCTACAGTACATACTAGGACCACTCTGCGCATGAAAGTCGGAAAAGTGCGAGAAAAATGGACAACTAACCCAAAATTCCCCTCCTAACCTGACCTACAAGCCGTGTCCTTACCTTCCTCGTGACCTAACTGGGCGGATAACGCCCCCATGCGACCCCCCAATCACTGTCGCTAACATACAAACCCCACAAGCCCAACCTAACCGAACCTAGTAGATCCCAGGTCACAACCCTTAGCCGGGGGCAAGCCCCCCGGGCCCCCTTCGTAAGTCTCTCTCCTACACAAAAAAAGCTATGGGCAGCGCTCTAAATTATATCTTAACCACATTGTAATAATAAAAAAGTTACTCAGGATTACCTTAATATTTGTAGTTGCTGAAGTCTAAATCCTCGGGTTCTTGCGCCTTCACAGGGACCCCTAAAGTCACCTAAGAGCCTTTTCAAAATAAAAAATGAAAAAATTACGGGGTAACTTGAGCAAAGTCCCGTAGGTCTAAAAACCTTATTGTCTTCAAAGCATCAAGCTGATCTATATGAGTAATAAACTCAACACCATCGCTCAAAGAGAAACTATACGGAACACGTCTGTCCATTACGGCGTTTAGTGTTGGAAAGGGTCTACCTCATGTGTAGGTCAATCTCGGGTTGAAGGGGGGCATTTAAAATTTTGAAATCACGCGGCCAGCAAAAGTAGGCCTACAAGCGCATGGAAACGAAGGGCTAGTTTGAGTGGTTTGTTTGACACTGGCTATATCTACCGAAACATCTTAACTAGATGTTGGCCAACCTAACCTTTGGTTGTATATATAACAAATTAGTATTCGGCATAATTTCAGGACGTGTCCCAAAGAACTAACAATCTTAACAAGGGGTTAAAAATGAAGATTGTTGGGATTAGCGAAAACATAAGTCCGAACATCAATAACTGTTCAAGCTTGCGCCACCAGCTGATAGGCGAACAGAGCGCCGCCAAACAGGTGTTATTATAGTCAGGCAGGAAACAATGCTTGGGGGATATTTTAAAATCAAGTAACTTGGCCGTGGCTTCAGTGGACGACGCATTGTAACGACCTTTCCCTAACCTAAAAATTCATGCGGTAAAAATTTAGATTGATGAGACAGTATTAAATTGTAAAAACGAACGATTCTTAGACTGGGATGACACGGGCTCTATCTATCGGGAAAGTTGGAAACTAAGCAGGAGCTACCCGTGACTTGCGTTCGGACAGTGCTGAACTTAGAAAATATTGCCGTGGTAAAGGTAAATTATATATTCAAAATTATAAAATAACATCATATTTTGGTATATTGGATTATAGTAAAGAACATCTTCCCCATAATGAAAAACGATTTGGCGAGTATTAAGAAAGATATCGCCGTCCCTAAAAACTACATTCACCCCAGTGGACAATAAAGCCCTACCCACAAAAGTCAGGCGAGAACAGGCTTTCTTTGAACCATTTGACTAACGTGTTCGACAACCAAATACACCGTTCACACGTTCAAACATCACTTCAAACACTTGACGACGAACCATTCGATCGTGTAAACCCGCCTTTACAACGACTAGAAAATGTGAAGAAAATTCTCCCACGAGGGAGGAAATGGCCGCTGATATACAAAGGCTCCTAAATCTTTACCCATGGACTGTTTAAGGTACTTCAATGTATCAGGAGTTGGAATACATTAAACTGGAGGAGTTTAGGTTAATAGAGGTGTTAGGTTAGGTAGGCAATACTCCTCGTGAATAATGATCCTTCGTAAGAGGTCTATGGTTGAGCCTACTACCAGCTATTGATGATGCACATTCAATATCACTTATTGCATAGGATCTATGGGCTATTTCAGTTAAGGAATGACGTAAAATGTCTATAATAAATGTCTAAATCTCTAAAAATCTTACGTAATGAGGTAAAGGTTATTTATCTCACAAATGCTTCGCTAAAATACGAGATTCCACATAGACAGCCTAGCCTCGGAAATGAAGCAATTATTGGGTCTAATGGCTTCATTGGTTATAACATCCCTTACAATTCCTATTTACAATATACCCTACGTTATTAAGCATGTAATTTTACTAATAAAAACGATAGGTTAACCATAAAATAACGCTAAATAACGCCAAATAACGCTTACCAAGTTAGAGTAACTTTCTCACTTTTCATATTTAAAACTTGACTTTGTTTACGCTATTAAAGAAGCTTTGCACTTGTGCGGTAGAGTGGCCGCAAACTTATTTTGCGGAGTGAGCAGTTATTCTTTACTTTTTATATATTTCTTCCTTAGATAAGATATTTCACATTATTTTCTTATTTTCCTCTTCATATGGCTGTTAAAATTCTTTTATCTTTCTTTAGAAATGACCAAGTTAAGGTTTATGAATGGTAATGTTAGAAGATATACGTAAGCTTAACACTTAGGAAGAAGTCATAGTAATATAGACAAAGTTGCTTATGATAAAAGAAAATTATAGAAATAGGAAAGAAAATTATATGCTTTTTTGGTTGTGCAGTGAAGCATATGATACGACAGAGCATTTGTTTATTAGTAAAGAACTAAGAAAATTTAGATGCAATAGCACAGAATTCAGAGAAAATTTTGAAGCAGTAGCATAGAATTAAAGAATTTAGCATTAAAAAAACAGATATATTGCCCAATATCTTATTATCATTAACATTATTACTTGCCAAGCTACAGCCCTATTTGAAAAAGCAGAATTCTATAAGCCCAAGAGCTCCAACAGGGAAAATACCCCAGTGAGGAGATGAAATAAGGAAACTACACGAAAAGTAATTGAAACTTAAAATGAAATAGTTTAAGAACAGTAACTGCATGAAAATGAATATTTCATATATAAACTAGAAACAAAACTTAAAAAAAATAGAGGAAGAGAAATAAGATAAAATAGTGTGACTGAGTGTACCCTCAAGCAAGAGAACTCTACCCCCAAGACAGTGAAAGACCATGGTACAGAGGCTAAGGTACTGTCCAAGACAAAGAACAATGGTTTGATTTTCCGGAATATCCTTCTCCTAGAAGAGCTGCTATGGAAGTACACAAGTTGTACTCTCTTTTTAAGAGGTAGCCTAACTAATGACAGTGAACTTTCTGCAGAGTAAAGCTCTTTGCACCTACACATCTAATACTCTGGCCAAAATCATGGTTCCTGATTCCTAAATTGCTCACTTTGCAAAATAAGTTTGACAGGAGCAAAGCCTCTAAACTTATATTCAGTAATCCAATTGAGATATTTTCCTGTAAAGTAAGCAAATCTTAGAAAAGATCTTTAGTTTTAAGCTTATCCTAATGTACCTTGAAATCAGCTGGGATATATTTTGTCAGTTTTGGCCATAATTATGGTACTTTAAATTCTTCTTTCAGATTCATGGCCCAGCTTATTTAGGTTTATATTGTATCCTGTTCCTTTAACTTTACTCATTTTGGGATGCAAATAAATATTCTGCATTATTTATTTTGTCTTTGCATAAGTCACAAACATCATCTATGTATTTTTCCTATGATTTATTTTATTTTGAGCATTTTAACTTTGTTTTCCCAATTCGTTATTATCAGGATTGCCTTATCCATATCGATTTCTCTAATATATGGATGAGGGCCATTCCTTTGTATTTCAATTCCCGTTTACTCTAAGAACAAGGAATTTCGAAACACCTGCTATAGATGTTGCCCGGTATATTAGACAGGCCCTTGAAATTAGAAGTAAAAGTATGTAAGCTGTGCAGCTTGTGTAGGAGGTAACTGGTGATAATGAATTTTTCTGCAGATGTGCTTCTAGACTAGTGTGCCTACAATTACCGTATTGTGGAGAGAGCAACGAGGAACCTGGAACCTACGCTATATTGGACGTCTTACGTCGATGTTTATCTCAATTTTATAACTTGATTGAGTAAAATATCAAAACCAAACTAAGCCAAGCATTGTGTACCTTAATAAAGTATCACCTATGAATACACATTTGTTATGCTTTAAAAGATACAACACATTAACTTGTATGAAATCCAAATAAAAAATAATTTACAATAATTTATGATTGATATGATAAAGAAAACTAGTAATATTGAGGAAGAGAAAACCATTTTTATTGGGAGACTAAATTATATTTGTTACGTATTAACGTTTCTTCTGTAATACAATAAAACTTCACCGAGTTTCTTCATTAAATTATGTGGGTCTCCTAACTACTTTAAGAAGTTAATGACTGCGAAAATATTATGAACTTTTTATACAGTTACAAAATAATTTGAATATTGAAAATGTTCAAACCAAAGCAGTCACAGTAGACTTTACCTTACCTAACATAGGTGACAGGTCTTCGTCGTGGACTGTCAATTGCCTCCAACTGGTCCTGTCTCTAGTTTTATGTATAAATTTCCATCTATTATATTCCCATTTACAACCTCCATTAAGCTGTGCAGGAACTTTTTTTCTTTGCAGGATTCTTGCTCTTTTCCTATCTGTCCATTAAGGCACAAAAGTTTCATCTCTTCGTGTCCCAGAAATTCCATTTGCCTCTGTATAACTTTTATAATTGACCTTTTCTCGATTCACACTTATTCCCTACTCATCTGACACTTTCTCAGCTCTTGTGACCTTCGATATTCTTCTGTAAATCACAACTCAGCTGTATTTATTTAATTTTTCAAGTTCTTGTTTAATGTCCACATCTCCCACCTATTAAGTGTGGACCATACCTGGCTTATCAGTGTTCTAACTCTTGTCCAAATGCCTCAACTGTTGTTTGTCAATAAGGTCTTCATACTGTTAAGAGCAACTTTTGCTATTAAGTATTCTTTTCTTTATTATTATTACATCTTGCATCGTGTTATTATTTACTGTGCCTAAATATACAAATATATATTTGGTTTATTGTTCCTGGGTCCATGATGATGATACAATTTGGAGGTTCCAAGTTTTTTATGCTACTACCACCATTTTTTCCATGTTTTTTAGTCCCAAGTTCTCACTGTCGCATTTTATAGACCAAATGATTAAAAAAAATCACTAAAAAGTTTGGCGCTAAAGAGGAAAGAGGAAGAACTATTTGAAATAAAGAGATGGGAATGGTGAGAAGGATTGCTGAAATTTAACTACTAGAAATGGGGGATATTCAAGATCTAAGCAGAATGTAAAGTAGAACTTCAGAAGTGCAAACTTGCAGAAAATGTTTTTATGTTGAACAGGTTGACATAAGTCTTTTTATAGTTTATAAATGAAAGATCTTTTAATGTTGTTACTGTTCTTAAAATATATTTTAATTGTTCATTACTTCTCATACAGTTTACTTATTTCCTTTCCTCACTGGGCTATTTTTCCCGGTTGGAACCCTTGGGCAAGCACACTGCTTCACCAACTAGGCTTGTAGCTTAGCTAGTAATAATAATCATCATTTCCTCCTACGGTTATTGATGCAAAAAGCCTCAATAAGAATAAAATAATGATAATAATGTAATGTAGAATGGAATGGAGGCCTGTTTGAGATATTACGGCCATGTAATGAGAAGAAAGATGGAAATTATCAAGAGAGCTAAGAACATGCCAGTGTTGGGGAGGAGGAGTGTGGGGCATCAGCAGATGAGATGGATGAATGTGGTGAGGTGGGACTGGGGAGAAGATGCAAGGAACAAAAGTAGTTAGATGGAAAAAGTAGACACAAGCAGCCCCACAAGGGCAGCCGTGACAGTAACTGGCTGTATATACACAACTCTTTAGACCAATTAGTCTTTAGATATCATATTAGAAATATAAAATCATTATGAAAAAAATTTAAAAAAAGATTTTAAGCATTATCTAGGAGGTACCATAGATTTAACTATGAAATTTTGGCTACATACATAGCTTGTCCCAGGGGTCTGGGAAGCCCTCCAGTGCCCAAGTTAAACTGAAATAGAACTCAGCAGTTGAACTATGAAGGAAAAGTTAAGAAGTTGAATAGCAGAGCAGATATACGGAAGAGGAACCCAGAGGTCAAAACATGGATCCATTTAGAAGACAAAGGGATGCTGCATTCACTCGTTTGAGATTGCCTGGAACTTGTCTCTATGGCTGCGGCTGTTAGACTATAAGTTATAGCCCACAAGAGTAGTTTGGTTCTTGTCTGCAAGAGGTCCTCTTGTCTGATGTCTCATGTGGTCATTGCTTTGCAGGAGGTACTCAGCCCAAGACTACATTATTATTTGGCAGTCTATTTAGGAAGTCCTTGGCAAGCTAAGGCCAGTTAAGAAAAAAAAAATTACTTGACCTCAAGTACTATTTGTCTTTTCTCAAATTGCCTGTTTATATATTACATGCCCTAAGCAGCAACCTCTATGCAATGTAGGAGGTATACTAACCGCAATAGTCCCTTAGAGCACCTTCAACAATGATGCATTTTCCCTTGATGGCAGTAGACTCTGATGAAGATATTGCATCACTAAATTCTTATAACAAGAAACTTACCTTAAATGTTTCCTTCCTATTATGACCAAGAACCAAAATAACCTATGTAATAAATTCTTTGAAACTTACAATAAACCAAGAATATGGACAACCCATGCTTTTCCCTTGGACTATGATTTTGGATATCACTGCATGACCCCAGCTACCCATTTGTAGTATTGGCCATATTACCCAGCAATTTTAGAAGAATTACAGGTAAAGTTCTTTTTTTAGATTGTTGTACCTTACGTAATACACTGGCTCTTGCATTCTTCTTCTTCTTTGTCTACATCTTTTCCCTCTTCAATGTGGGGTCGATGTTTCTGGTCAGCTTTCTCCATCTACCTCTGTCCCACACCTCATCACCGGGGTAGTGTTCTTTTGTTTGAGGGTACACTCAGGCAAACTATTCTATCTTATTTCTCTTCCTCTTGTTTTTTAAAGTTTTTAGTTTATATATGAACTTTTTATTCTAATGCTGTTACTGATCTTAAAATATTTCATTTAAACACATGGTTTTAACACAGCCCACTAAATATACATACTGTTTTCATTGGATAATCCATGCAGCAGCAGCATCAAAATATTCAACCTATCCTTCCATAACGCCTTGACTTTGTTACTTTGCTAACCAAAAACCTTCCTACATCATGATCATAATAATAATAATAATAATTATTATTATTATTATTATTATTATTATTATTATTATTCACTTGCTAAGGTACAACCCTAGTTGGAAAAGCGGGATGCTATAAGCCCGAGGGCTCCACCAGGGAAAATAGCCTAGTGAGGAAAGTTGAGTTAAATACAAGAGGGGGGTTAGTGGGGGGGGGTGAGTGGGGGGGGGGGTGAGGGTGGGGGTAAGGGGGGTGAGGGTGGGGGTGAGGGGGGTTACATGTGAGGGGTAAATATACCAAACATATGCCGAATAACTACCTGTTCATAATTAGAATTTATCAAATAATTCAACAAAATTCTTTCATCAGGCAACTACAATATAGCAAACGGTTAGGCAACCGCAATATAGCAAAAGGTTAGGCAACTAAAATATAGCAAAAGGTTAGGCAATTTAATATAGCAAAAGGTTAGGCAACCGCAATATAGAAAAAGGTTAGGCAACTAAAATATAGAAAAAGGTTAGGCAATTTAATATAGCAAAAGGTTAGGCAACCGCAATATAGAAAAAGGTTAGGCAACTACAATATAGCAAAAGGTTAGGCAACTAAAATATAGAAAAAGGTTAGGCAATTTAATATAGCAAAAGGTTAGGCAATTTATATGATTTATATTCAACGTAGACTTATAGATTCTTTCAAATGTGAATTATCTTTTATAATTAGCATTGAGGATTCTAATGGAATGTTAGTTTGGGCCTTTGAACTGTATCGTGGTCTTCCACTGCCTTGGGAGCTAGAGTTCTCTTGCTTGAGGATACAGTCGGGGGCACTTTTCTATCATTTCTTTTCCTCTGTTTTAAGTTTTTATAGTTTATATATGAAAGATCTATTTTAGTGTTTTTTACTGTTCTTAGAATATTTTATAGTTCATTATTTCTCTTGTAGTTTGTTTATTTCCTTTCCTCACAGGGCTATTTTCCCCTATTGGAGCCCTTGGGCATATAGCATCCTGCTTTTCCAGCTAGGGCTGTAGCCTAGTAATAATAATAACAACAACAACAACAATAATAATAATAATAATAATAATAATAATAATAATGATAATAATAATAATAATTTGTCGGGAATTATTCCGTGCGTTAACGAGTAAACAAACTTAAATTTAAATTATTCACTTTATTTGCATCATTATACTTAAACGAAATTTGATTACCTTATTAATAGCTTGCTTTAAACCTGACTTTACTTAAAACACTATGGAAAAAAAACAATCTTATCCAGTTATTTAGTTTAACCATCAGCTCTTAAGCGAGCTCTCAGAGATAAATAACGTCCAAATTAAACTAATTTCTCAACAAAGACTTCCTTTGAAACTTTTTAGCGCAATTCAAAATAGTACCAATATCCCTGCATTTTTTCCTATCATGAAAATCAGAATGTCACTTGGTGATAAGAGACGAAACATCTTGGCACTAAAACGTCCACATTCATTAAATCAAGGGAATTATGAGTTAACATAAACCCTGTCTACTTCTCCAATAGAATACTGAAAGATGCCTGCGCATTCCTTTACAAAATGTGTGCCTACATGTTTTGCCATTTAGATAACTAATAAGTTACTAACGCATAATATAATGTAAACATTCCATGGACAGTCAATGCATTATTATTGGCTACATATTAGGTCATTCAAATTAAACTATAAAAATCACAGACCTAAGTACAAATGAGGAACTTAATATCCTTGGCCTTCAATCATAGGGCTCAATACTACACAGTATGGCCACCATAAAGGACAATACTACACAGTATGGCCACAAAGGACAATACTACACAGTATGGCCACCACAAAGGACAATACTACACAGTATGGCCACCATAAGGCACAATACTGCACAGTATAGCCACCATAAGGCACAATGCTACCAATATGGGCTACATAAGGCACAATACAGCACAGTATGGCCTACATAAGGCACAATACTGCACAGTATAGTCACTTAAAGGCACAATACTACACAGTATAGTCACCTAAAGGCACAATACTGCACAGTATAGTCACCTAAAGGCACAATACTGCACAGTATGGCCATCATATGTAGGGTAACCATTTATTTGCGACGTGAAAGGGGGACATCAGTATAAACTAACAAGTAAATACATGATACCATAATCCTGTCATGGGAAACCACTCTCTCCATTCCCTATCCTAGCACACGCTTTACTGCCAATGTATAAAAATCTTCACTGCTTGCAGCAACCTTTCACCAATTCCATATAGCCTCATGACATTCCCCATCGCTTCCCTATCAACACGCTTTCTCCACGTCCATAAACGCAACATACACCTTCCTTTTACCAAATATTTCTTCCATATCTGCCTAACTGTAAAAACTCTGATCCACACATCTCTTACTTCTTCTTAAACCCACCCTGCTCTTCTACGATTGCCTCCTCCTTTTATCCTTAATTCTATTAATCTGTACTCTATCATACACTTTTCCAGCCACACTCAGGCTGATACCCATTGAATTACCACACACATGCACATCTCCCTCACCTTTGTATAGCGGAACAATACCTGCACACACCCAGTACACCGATACCAATAACTTAAACCTATAGTAAACATTCTCACCAATCATTCAAGTAGAGTCAAGCACCTTCCATTTAACATCTCAGCCTTCAAGCCATCCATACCAGGTGCTTTTCATGCCCAGGTTCTATCTAGGGTGACTGATATTGGATTAAATAATTGGGTCAGTTATTTTAATGACAGATGTCAAATTATAAAAGGTAGGTTACTAGATTATACTTAAAAACATTTATAAAATGATTAGTAAACGCTTGAAATATTTAGACCTTGCAATTTTGACCAATTCTAAACAACTGTATGGAAAAAATTATAAATTCTACTGAATAAAACTCATAAAAAGCTAAAACTTCTTACTGGTTTCAACCCAGAATGAAAGAAGGAAACTAGAGGGGTTTATTTTTTGACCTTTTCTTTGCACCAATATTTATGGTTAGGAAGGATAAAACACAAAATAACTGGTAGGAAAAATGTATCTCATGAATTTGGCTGGAAATTAAAACATCATATATTTACCAAATATTCTGCCTAGTACGATACCCTGGGTAAATAATGCAAAGTGACATTAGGAATTGCATGAGTGATTCAAATAAGAATAATAAAAAAACAAGCCTTTATCTAAAGTGAAATCCCTTTTCATAATAATGAACAAATTATACTTGAAATAGAAATGCTGGCAGTTCCACTGTAGAATTTTGGCGAATGTTAAGTTGCATTCAGCATTAAGGTTACAAGTCTAAGTTATTTCGGACCTAATGGTTAAATGAAAAATTTGACAGGTGAAGCTAAGACTTTCCCAGTTGGCTGACGTTTCATTTCTCACCAATTGCTATTCTTCTCGCTTCAGTCATCAATTTAACATTACTTCCCTATCAATGAAGGAAATTAATAGAGTATGATTGATAAGTGGTAAGTTTGAAGCGTAATTTGATTTCAAGCTGAGAATGAATTATATCAGCAGACAGTAAGGTTGTAAATCAAAGAAAAAATTAATTGTAATCGTTCGGTGAGCTACGTGGTAGAGAAAGGATAACACAAGCTACAAGGTGACAAAACCTTTATTTTGAGCCAACATATGTGTACAACTTTAACTTTGCTGGAATAGAACATTTGCTCCTGTTCCACCAATGTTTTTTTTTTCCCTAGAACACAGGGGGTGATCTAAATGACGCCGGGTACACAAGATCCTTAAAATAATTCACAATTTGGTAAACTAATTATCATTACATCAAGAATGTGTCTTCCAACAATTTCAGTCCATTGGCCTCCTTTTTAGCAGACACATGGAAAACAAAGCATGTTAGAATAATCACAGTTCATAAGTTTAAATACCTGTGCAATTTTCCAGTAATGGATTTTTTAAGGAAATTTATCAATATTGTGTAATATTATTGACAGAATAACGAATAAAGTGCCTGGAGAACTAGGGATCTTTAAAATTAGTCGTACAAGGACGTCATGATCATAAATTACAGAGCAACATTATTCTCAACAATAGGAAACTTAAAGTGATAAAAAGTTTACTCCTATTTTCCACCAATTAGGGGTCCAGGATGATCATATTTTTATAAAACTGAAAAACTACTAAGGATCAAGATTTTTATTTTTTCATGTAATGAAATGGGCGGAGGAAACAAAATGAACGCGTGTTGTGCAGAAAAATCAGCCATTTAATCGAAACCCACAAAACTTTATTTTTACAGATGTTGCACCAGTTGTGTCTTCACAACCATCACCGTCTTACCGATGGACTGACGTAGAT
>NC_090735.1:95501845-95519345 GCF_036898095.1 Palaemon carinicauda | reverse complement strand
AGACTGCAAAGACTGGGAAACAGCAGTATGGATTCATGAAGGAGAAAGAGTCTGTGGATGGCATCTTTAGAGTAAGGTAGCTACAAGAAAAGAGGCTAGAGTAAATCAAGAAGTTCATATGTGCTTTTGTAGATTTAGAGAAGGCTTATGACAGAATACCAAGAGAAATTATGTTTTGGTGCTTGGGAAAGAGGAAAGTCCTGGGGAAATTGGTCAGAATGGTTGAGATGATGTACAAAAGAACAAGGAAAAACTAACTAAAGTAGTTAGGAAAAAAGAAACCTTGGAAGTTAGTATTGGATAACACCAGGGATAAGCATTAAGCTTGAGGGATGGCTTGAAGGCAAGTGTGGATATGACTGAGGTTATGGTGAGTAGTAAGGAAAGTAGGGACAGGATAGCCACATATGAAGATAGAAGCTTGGTTATAAAACAAGTGGAGCAATTTAGATACCTAGGATCTACTATAAGTCAGGAGGGAAGATATGAAGCTGAAGTTGAGAATAAGATGAAAGCAGCCTGGGGAAAGTGGATGGAGGTAGCAGGAACGTTATATGATAAGAAAATGTCAATCAAGTTAAAACACAAGATCTATAGCACAGTAATAAGATTGGAAGCGTGGGCTCTAAGACGAAGGAAGGAAGCAAAGCTTGAAAGAATGGTGATGAGAATACTGAGAGTTATTATATGAATATCACTGCTTGGAAGATTGCAAAATGATGAAATAACAAGAACAGCTGGCGTAGTAAAGATTACAGAGGTGATAAGAGTGTCACGACTGAGAGAGAGTGGACAAGTATTGAGGAAGGATGGTGGGGAGGGAGTGAGGTGGGGTTGGGAGGAACCTGTTTAGGGGAAATCAAGGGAATCAAGGGGGATGGCAGAGAATTAGATGGCGAGATAAGGTGAAGGAGGATATGGAGAGAAGAGGTTTAGTGGAAGAGGATGCTTTTGATAGAAGACATTGGAGAGGGCGTATCAGGTGGACTCTTTAGTGTATGGATAATGGTGGGAAAGAAGATTTATAATGCATCTTCTCTATCGTTGATGATGATACTATACATATCATTTTCATGTAAACCTTAAACATGAAGAGACACCACACCCTCCTCTAGTGAATATAATATTGCATCTTTATATAATTATTTATAATTTTATGCAACTTCTAATCACTTTAGTCTGGACGACGATAATATTACAAGTAATGGGGAAATTTTCCTTTGCTTCCTAGGATTATATATAAATAAACCGTAAATGAGGTAGCCCTATTCAATACACACATTGAAGTTTCAAGAACTTTAATGACAGATATGAATTCATTGCGTATATTTTTGTGAGTTAATGAATATTAAAAAGTATAGAAATACAGGCTACCAACTATGATTAACCAGTTTCTTGACTATTAATCACAGTTCCGATTTGTTGTTTCATTGGTCAACCAGCAGTAACTTTGAATATTTTAATGTATTTTTTTTTAGTATCTTATATTCCGCGTGATTCTTCGTTTATCCTTTATGAAGAGAGGCAATAATAATAATAATAATAATAATAATAATAATAATAATAATAATAATAATAATAATAATAATAATAATAATAATAATAATATCCTGTATCCTTTTACTTTCATAAAATTTCTTTATCATTTGAATCATTACTAATGGAAGAATAAAGGTTGATTTTCAAGTTATTGTTAAATAATATAAAATTTTTGATGTGCAATAATTTTCTGATAAAAACATATCTTTACCTGATATATGCTTACATTAATACAGTATGGTTGCAAACATAATGACCACCTAGTTAACGTTTAATTATTATTCTTTATTTGATTAAAAAAAGGTAATGGATTGTGATCTGTAAACTGTAATTTCTTCATTCTATGGTCTATTCACATAAACTTCACACTTGCTTATCGCTGTGATTAGTGCTAGCAGTTCCTTTTCAACTGTCGAGTAGGCTCGTTGATGCTTCTTCAGCTTCAACGACATAAAACAAACCGGGGGAAGAATTCCTTCCTTGTCTTCTTGTAATAAGACAGCTCCAATCTAATTATCCAACAACTCTACTCGCAGATTTTTTATCTCGGGCTGAATTGGTGGATTCAGGCCCGGAATAAATAATCTCTTTGGGGAGAGCTATCTTACGAAGCTGGTCTAGCATAAGAGTAAATATTTTATCAATTTGTTTCATTTGTGTATTTAAGATATGTATTGCCAGCTCGTAAGGTGAGTTCCACTCATGAAGGTTTAAGTAATGTATGTAAATTACATAAGACTCTCGTCGTTCATACAATTGCATTTTCCTTCTATTCAGTATATGTAAATTTACGTTATTTTGAAGAATTAACTTTTTATATCACATATTTTGTTACAAAGTCTTATGTCATCTTGTTTAGGTATGCTGTATGAGCACGAAGGATTACGTCATTTTCATGTTTCTATGGGGTTAGAAAGTGCATGAAAATTCTTGAATTAGATTTACTCTTTTTTTTTTTTATTGTCACGAGAGGTACATGGGCGGAGTTAGCTGAAAGAGGGTTGCCTCTCAAGCAAGGTTAGTACCCCTTTTTCGATTTACTACATTGGCAATCTCACGCAGCTAGACCATGCCTCCCACGCTACGAGTATGATCTAATAGGAAATTATAGAAGTATTAAGTCAATATATATAGACCCTAGGAATGCATAAGCAACAGAAGAGACCCAGCCTATCCCTTTGAAAGAGCCAATGTCCAACAGCCCTCTCTCCTCTCAAGTGTGTGTCCTCTCAAATGTGAATGAGTTTTTCATCCAACGTATATCGCATATAGCGTTGTTCAAACGCTGATGAAATTTGTTGAATGTTAATTCAAGTGTACTGTGTTAATGTAAGTACATTAACATACATTTTTGTAACTGGCCCTATGAGATTAGGTTAAACAGGAAAGTGTATTTATTTTTGCTTAGCCGTTCGGCAAACTTATGTGAACCCAAAGACACAAGTGTAACAGTTACATATATGTAAATTTCATTATTTGTATGTTCATTAGAGTGTTAAAGTGTTAACTCTTTTCATTACTTATCAAAATTAAATATTTCTATAAAATTAATTTCCAGTGAAACAACTGACTATATTTTTTTTTCAGTGGCTTTCTTTTGTCTTAATCTAATGTTCAGTTCAGATTTAAATTCAAAGTGATTTATTTTTGGTGTTAATTCTTTTGCATTGTTAACCTTTTATAGAATAAATTTATTTTTGTAAAGTGTGTATTATTTCGATCACCAATATTTTTCACAGTATTTTTCTTAATTCCCTGACTAAGAAACGAGGTAAGAGGTTGATTTTTGAATAATTCTTATAAAATAATCACCCAGTTTTGTTGTGAGTGTAGCATAAGATACCTTTGGATATTCAGTGTTCATATATATTGCCGTCTGGGAGTTATGTAATATTCTTAGAGCTCGGGTATTATTTTTCAAGTGTGACAAACTTATATAATATAATCAGGTGAGTTTGGAGCTCGGGAGTTTATGTAATTCGCCAGCCATAATATATATATATATATATATATATATATATATATATATATATATATATATATATATATATATATATATGTATATATATATATAATCATTAAATATTCTGTAAGTTTTTGTACATTTTATCACATGTATGCTGTGAGTGTGGAGGTCAACCCCCAATGACCCACTTTAGTGGGGAGAAAAATCCTATTATATGACAAATGTATACAACTGACTAAGGTAATTCATATACAATTAATTTTCTGATAATTTTCTACATTGAACAATTTCAGTGAATCACTAAAAACACATCTATCATCAGTTTCTTTATCAAATACCAATGAGGAATGACTTTCTTGAGAAAGAATAGCCCTAGAAAGTAACTTGAAGCCCTAAAGACCCTTTCACTTGGCTGACCATAGAGAACACACACACCACATACACACAATAACCAGCTTTATTAGTATAGATTAGAGCATAAGTATATACTATTTCCAAAAAAAGTCGAAAACTCTACAGTTCCAACCTGGCCGATTTCAAGGAATACAGTTTTAGGGGTCTGTAAATATGGGGCTCTTAGACCACCAAAGTGGACCTTGATCATAATGGAAATAGTGGCATTAGCTTTCTTGAAAAAATTTCATATGATTTGATCGTTAAATATTCTGTAAGTTCCTTGTACATTTTTTTTATAGCGAACAACGTCTGTGAACACGCAAACAGACACACTGACAATCACCAGCTTCATTAGCACACACACACACACACACACACACACACACACACATATATATATATATATATATATATATATATATATATATATATATATATATATATATATATATATATATATATATATATATATATATATATATGACATTTTACTACGAAATTTTACATAAAATTAATTATTTTTTTCAGAATTCCTAAATTCACGAGTTTTAATTTTATTTGATTATGTATATAACTGTAATGGAGAATACATGAGCCTAAAATGAAGGGATTCAGACACTATAAGTTTCGAAATGGCTCGTATCATTGTGGATAACTTAGATTAAGATCACCAAAACTTACTTCTCTTGGATGATCTTACAATCTTTATCTATACAAGAATACCGTCAGTTTGGAATTCAACTTACATTATTATTATTATTATTATTGTTGTTATTATTATTATTATTATTATTATTATTTTGGTTAATAACAGTCAACAGAAACTGGCGGTTTATAGTATGATGATCTGGGTTTGACAAGATGTTGTTAGGTCAGTCTATCGCTCTTTGAATATATATTGTTCTTAATGCCTGATCTTGTTCTGCCATTATCATCCCTTCAGTTTTCTTCTTAAATTCTTTCTGTAGCCCCTGTCATGTTGCCTCACTGGTCGATTCTTCAGTTTGTCTCAGAATTGTCCATGCATTGGTTTTATTTTCCATTCTTCTAGTCTTTTTTTCTGGTTTCTTCTTATGCACTTCTGGGTGTTCATCCTTTATCATGTTTTCTTCCCATGCACTCTTTATCGATTCATCTTTATTGATCTTAAATTAAGGTACTGTCCCAGTGCTTTACTTTGGATGCTGACACAATCTTCTATATTGATGAGTCCTATTCCTCCTTCACTGCATGGTCGATATTCGCTATTGGGTGCAGTGCTTGGTACATGTCCATCACCTTTCTAGTTTTTCTATGCATGTTTTATAGCTCTGACTTCGTCCATCTCACTATTCCATAAATTTGCCTGATTACTGGCACTTCCCACATGTTTAAAGCCTTTACCATATTTCCAGAGATAACCTTTAATTTTGACTTCATTATAGCTTTGATTCTTCGCATGTATTCTCTTCTAATCTTTTCTTTCATCTCTTAGTGGTTTATGGCTTCGACTTCAATTACCACCGACATGTTATAGCTTGCTTCGTATATATCCTTGTTGACACTTCCATCTGGTAGCTTTATCTCTACCGTCCTTGTTACTTTTCCTTTCTTTATGTTAACTATAGCACGCTTCTATTTCAAATTCCATCTTAATGTCTCCTGATACAGTTCTTACCGTCTGGATTAGCATGTTTATTTCCTTAGCGTCCTTCCCGAACTGCTTGATGTCATCCATTAACATCAGATGGTGTATTCTGCTGCCTCTTTTTTCAGTTGATTTCCAACTTCGGTCTCTTCCAGCAATCTTGCCATTGGAATCATAGCTAGTATGAAGAGTAGTGGGGATAGTAAGTCCCCTTGGAAGATCCTTCTCCTGATGTTGACCTACGCAAGCCATTTTCCAGAACATGTAAGTATAGATTTCCAGTTTTGCATTGTATCTTTGAGGAATGTCATAGTGTTTTTTCATTACCATTTTGTCTATCGGATTATTATTATTATTATTATTATTATTATTATTTCTCCAACAGGAAAAAATAGCCCGGTGAGTAATTGAAATAAGGAAACAAATAAACAATATGAGATGTAATGAATGAATGATATAGAATATCTTAAGATTAGTAACAACTTTAAAATAAATTTGTCATATATAAGCTATGAAGAGAGACTTAGGTCACCCTGTTCAACTTTGAAACATTAGCTACAGGTTTGGACTTCTGAAGTTCCACTTATTAAATTTAACCTCTCGCTTCAGACTACACTATGTACCTAGCTCATTTCAATTAAGAGTTTATCTTATAGTTAATGATAGCATATATGCCGATGTATCTTTTTAATTCTTTATATATGAAAATATGTATCTAAATTCATTGATACATTATACGTAAAGACCTTTGTTACCATCAATAATTTTGGAGATACACAAACAACTCGATCTGTAACCTATTGTTAGCATGAGTGAATGTAATCATAATTTCAAATGTAAATCCAATATGCCAACAAGATGAAATTTACAATTTTATTGCTTTTGAATATTGATTTTAAAGAGCAAACTAATTTCAAATGAGAGGTCACCTTACCTGTTGGACTTGTGCTTTTCTGGTATCTTTGATAGGTCTTGGTAGTTTGGAAGCTGTTGCAGCCTGATTGACATATGCAATGTGATTTAAAATTGATGCTAACGTTAAGTCCTGTCCTCCTGGAGATCGGTCTAATAGTGCCTCCACTTCAGCATCATCCCTAAGGCTCTTTCTGCTGCTCCGACGGGAGCTACTGGCACCATGGCCTACGGCGGACGAGACGCTCAGGCTGCGGTGTTCCTTTTGATGGTGAGAGAAAGTCAGGGTCGTTTGCCACTGCTCGCTCCCTTTTCGCATCGAGCAAGAGGACACCGTGCTGCTCCGCCTTCTCCCTCCGGGCCCTCCCCCCACCACAATTAAATCACCAAACTCATTAGCTCGATTGTTCCTAACTCTACCCTTTTCGCTACCATAGGTGCGACTGCTTCGTCTAGAAGATACGCTAGACTTCCTGTGATTGTCTTTCAAGATTTTATCACAACCCTCCTGAATACTGTTTTTCCTGGAAGTAGTGATTACTTCTTTGGTAGGGCACTCTATTGTCTGCGTGTCTTCTGACCAGGTCAGACTTTTCTTTCGCTTTTGTACAATCTTCCCCTCCCCGTCAGGTTTAAGATGACTCTTTGCAAAATCCCCATTTGGCAAACTCTCCTTTCTCTTGTTTATAGGACTTTTCGTGCAGTTAGTAACACCTTCGGTGTAACTGCCCCTTCTCACCGTGTCACTGTTGCCATAACCCGATTTCCCTCCACTGTTGTCAGAGAGGAGAAGCGAGTCCAAAGATTTCACTGCCTGCATGTTACCCATACCCTTTTTCACCCTAAGGCTATCATATTTTTTGAACTTACTGATTTCCTTCACTCTCCCTTTTCTTTTAGGTTCGCCGTCTTTCACATCATCACCTAATTTCCCGCCACAGTGGTCTCTATCATCGTCAATCATGAGTTTAGTCTCATCATTTGCCTGTTCATTGTCACCACTATCCACTTCCTCAACTTTTATGATAATATCCCCCAGCTTCGATTCTTCTGATCTTTTACTCTGGAAATTGGAGTGAGAGCTCTTCTTCGCGGATTTGTAATCTTTAACTTCAGCATGGTTAGACTCTCCACTGACAGGAGAAGAGGAGGATTTCTTAGTCTCACTTTTCCAAACAATGGTTGAAGATGATGTTGAAGGCTGATGTTGCTGGTGACTGTTATGATGATGTTGCTTGTGTTGGGGATTTTCGTTCTGATTATTACCAGGATGTTCCGCTTTAGAAACTTTGGATTTCATTACCATGGAAGTCTTTCCCGATTCAGCATCTGCCTCTCCTTCATCTTCTTCTTCAGTTATACCAGGGGAGACGTCAAAGGACCTCATACCTGGAAAATAACATTATTAATGTTACGTTATTTGGTAGAATGGCATCAGGATTATTGGAACTAAAGGCTGAGGATTAAGTAACAAAATACAACGGGTATTTGTTTGAACATTTTGTATTACAGAAATATAAAAGTAGCTGACGAATATATACATGTCATGTGCACATATCATATATATATATATATATATATATATATAATATATATATATATATATATATATATATATATACTGTATATATATTACATATATACTGTATATATATTACATATATACTGTATATATATATATATATATATATATATATATATATATATATATATATATATATATATATATATATATATATATATATATATATATATATATATATATATATTCGTCTAATTCATAAATACATGTTGACCATAAAAATATTATTTTATCTTTATTGACTGTAGCTACAAAGGAAGGCGCTTGTAATTTAGGTGTCTTTCATGTTATAAATTTTTCACAAATATGTTGTTTAATTAATATCCTAAAGATTCAACACTATTCAAAAGCTTTCCAATGCCGACATTAAATAGCACTGAAAAACATCAATACTTCAAACCATAAGATTTTCCTTTTCGAAAATATATCGAATGCTTTGTCCGAGTATCCAAATATGCATCATTTAACGATCTAACATATCTTGAAAGAACTATTCATAAAAGCATATGATGTGATGGAAATTCGTAGCAACCATTGTTATGTTTACGAGAGATCTGGTATTCCCAATTTGATAATCTGCTTAGTTGAAGCAGAATTCAAAAAACTCCCTAATTCTTTAGATCTTTCATTTGTTCTTATGTAAGATAGCCGAAGTTTCCCCTTAGGTTATTGGCTTTTTATGCTCATTTACTTTGTTTTAAATACTGCCTTCTTTTAGGCCCCGCTCCACATGAAAGTTCCAGTACGCTATAAGACCCACGAGTTTGTTTTGCCATATACATTGTCTAAGTATTTAGAGAATCATACAGCGTAGATCGTGTTAATTGTCAAATCGACTCGCAAAAAAGGTCTTAAATTTTTTTCTTGATAATCGGTATCATCAGGCCCTCTAATGTTAAGCGGTAGATTGCTCTGCACTCTCGGGGCCGCATATATGAAAGCTCTAGAACCCGCAATTGAGGTTTACTCTGGCTCCAATACTTGAAACAATCCATTACTATTCTCGTACCGACGCGATTCTTTCTATGTATGCTCTGTAGAAAATATTCAAAATGCTTTGGTCATCCAGTTTTGAAAACATGAAGAGTCATTGCAGAGAACATTAATAATGATGCTTCTAGCTTTAATATGCAGCCAGTATAGTTCAACCAGTAGAGGGAGAAATCTTAAATCGGTCTGCAAGTCCCCATATCTATCTTGCTTATAAGTTTATTCAATTTTGTAACTTCTCAAGTCGTATTTTAGGTAAGCTGTAATATATAGAGTTGCAATAGTCAATTTCTGGTAAGAACACTATTAATCACAAATTTCCTTAACATAACATTTATCCAGATTCTTCTTTACAAAAGCAATGTTTCCTAGACGATATTCATAAATTCTTACTGCAATATTAAATAGAGCAATAAGAGAAAAATTAAAATCCAATAATACACCTACTGTAGGTGACCGTGATCGGAACCAAAATGTTATTACGGTTTTTAAATATTTTTATTTTCCACCTTTGTAAATTCACCTTTATCGTCATTGTATTAATGTTTTAAATATCATCCATTTCCTATCACTAGTTGGAACGGAGTTTAATGTATCAGCTGTATCATATATGTAATCTATGGAGAAGTAAAATGGTGAATCATCCACAAATGGCATAAATTGTTTCAATACTCCAAGAAAGCGATACTGAAATATAAAGGAAAAAAGTGATTTAATACAATTTTGAAGTACCATTTACAAGTTTATTTGTTATTGAATGTTATTTTCTTCCAATTCTCATCACGGAGCTGTTCTTTTTTTTCTTTTTCTTGACATGTGGTTCCTTATTTGGGTGGAAGTTTCCTCAAAAAGTTAGTATTTCAATTTGGGCTCGTCCAATTTTTATTCGATTTGTGCTAAATAGCCTGGCGTTGGGGTCTGTGAAGCTCTTCAGGACCTAAATACAGCTGGAAAAAGATACGCAGTTGCATTAGAGTAGAAGTTAAAAGTTGGATAGCAAGATAGAAGAAAGGAAGAGAGAATGGAGGTAACGTAGAAGGATGTAAAACAAGTGATACGAAAGGTCGAACGAACGTTGCCAAGACACTTAAATAACGCTTATTGTGCTCTGCGACAGATGCACTGACGGCAATACCTTAGTATGGGCAGTCGTATCATTATCAGATAAAATAAAGGCTATTCAATGATTCTATAGTTATACGGCTATTTATTTCTGACTTTGAAATATTTAGCTCAGATATCTTTGACAACTTGATGCTTGTGTCCCTTCTTTTTTATTTCTATTAAACAATTACATTCCCTGTTTAGCTAAAATAACTGCTCTAATATACATTATTAAAACTTCTCTCTTTTTCTAACACTAAAGAATGTCTTAAGTATAGTCCTGCTCATCCCCGCTTGGCTTTAAGAAAGTTGCTGGTATAGCTTTTAGCTCTCGCCTGAAGTTCATCGCTCTCGGTATACAACTGACTTTCCAGTTAAGGCTTCAGCGCAACTTTTTTCTTGACTTGTCGGCACTATCAAAGGCTTTCTCTGGCCCTTTAGCAGCCAGATTGTGATCTGTGGATGATTATCGTTGTCTTTGGGCATAAAAAGCCGTCTGCATTTAACAGAATCTGAGACTACTCGGACAGGCCTATGTCACTAATATGGAGACCATCACTGTTTACAGTGACTATGCAAGGTTTAGGACAGGAGACTTCAGCCCATTCTTTTCGTGTTCATTATTCAGAAGGATCTTATACTTTTAAAGCATTTCAATATTTGTTTCAAATTATTAAAACTTAATGTCTTACTTCATAATTTCTAAAACTAGGGCCAGGAAAATGGCAGTGTTTATTAGGACTGAATACCCTGTTTCTCATAAGTCCTGCTATGAATGAGGATGTCATGGGATTCAGGTAATAAAAGTTTGTGGCAGGCATAACAACTTTAACAACTTCTATTTATGTTCGATCTACCAGAATCCAGACATGAATGATTCTATCTTCGATTGTCTTCTTACCATTATGGCTAAGTTGCAAGATGATACAAAAGCTTCTTTTGTCTTTGTTGGTGATTCAATGCTCACCATAGGGAGCGGTCAAATTCTGTTTCTCCTACCGATCACCATGGCTTAAGAGCTTTAGACTACGCCCCCGAATCAGGCTGTGAGCAAATCATAAGTGAAGCTACTCACAGGTCTGGTAACTGCCTGGACCTCGTATACACTGACTCCCCTGGCATTATAACAAGTAAGGTTGGTTCTGATCATGCCTTGATTTCATTAGTAGTGAAGACTGAGCAGCCTGTCCATGATGTATCATACTCATGTAAGACTTACATGAAATCTCAAGGAAACTGGAATGGGATTTTGCATGATCTTTTGTGCTTGAATTGGTCACAATTGTATAGTAGTGTTGATCCTGTTGTCCCTTTGAATGAGAATCTAGTCAGCATAATTGATAGGCGTATCCCTTCTCGTGTGCTAAGATACCGAGTGAAGGACAAACCATGGTTCAATGATGATTGTAAACGTGCTTATTTGGAGAAGTAGGAGGGGCTATCCTCTTTGGAAGGGTATCAGATAATGTTGATAAAGATTATCATGATTATGGCAATGCTATATCAGTTATGTGAAATAGTGTCTGTAATTAACGATGGAAAATCACTGACATGAAACATCAGGTAGGAAATGTAGTGATCATCATTGACTAGAGTTAAGGGAATAATCTGTTTTTCATCCCTGTAATATCTTATTTTAATTTTCTTTTAATTTCTAGGTATGGCGGTTTTTTCTTTCTTTTTTTTTTTTGCTTCAAAAATTTGTGTGAAATATAATAGATTTCAATACTAAATTTTGTCTGAGTTCTCTGAAACTCTTCTTGGATTGGATTATAAATTTTGGCTATATATAGCACAGTGCATGTAATGGTTAAGTGAAACTGGGGAAGACCCTGCAGTTACTATAAATAAAAATTAAAGAGGTCGAGCAGCCAAGTGTAAAAAAAGGAATCCAGGACGGAAGTAAAGTAGAAGGATATAAAGTAAGTGCAGCTAGGGACAGAAGGAACATTACAACAACCTTATTTAATTATTACAGTGCATTGCGTGAGGTGCACTGAGGGCACTACCTTCCTACGCGATCTGGAACTATTTGGTGATTATTTAATAATAATAATAATAATAATAATAATAATAATAATAATAATAATAATAATAATAATAATAAAAAACAGATCTAGATGTATTTGACTGGATTTATGACACTTTGGGCCATTAGGCCTAGCCCCTGGGAGCTGACATGCAATTAAAGAAAAATCCAGCACTTTTATCTAAGAAGCAAAAGTTGACAAATTAAGAAGCAAGATGAAAGGAAGGAACTCCAATATAGAAAACTAAGAATTATATGTAACTAGTGACCGAAAGGACTATAAAAACACTTCAGAGAGTTAGTCCTATACATGCGGTTAACCACCATATAGAGCAGATTTAGAGGATTCTTTTCTTTTGAAGATGATACTTTTGTACTTCAAAAGGAAGTTACAAAGATCACTTGATAATGCAAGGTCATAATTATACAGAGCTTACTATGTGTTTCAAATTCAGCATGTGAAGTTGGACACAGGAATTTCTGTCATACCTCACTCTGAGGGAATACACCCTGTCACACCCTAACTGTTCAGCAAGTAATCAAACAGATACTGGAGAGAAAGATGGCAGAAGTGGTGGGTGGGGCTACACCAAGGAGGCTTGGGATACACACAGGAACTCGCCACGTTTTTAGTGTAACAGAGTGCACTTCCTTAAAGCAAAGTGTTTCAGGAATTCGTGTCTGACTGTACCTGAAGCTTGGCCATAAAACGTTAAAGAGAATAGCTTAGATGGCTTATTGGCATCATGAGAATTGACTGCAAGATCAACCGTCTGTTTTCATAATGAATTTATGAAATCTAATGGTTCAACATTAACCAGTACGCAGCATTTGGGGCCTAATTAGCCTTCTTAGACTTGTGATAACAAATGGGTCATATGAAATCCGTTTGCCTACCAATGTTAGATTAATCTACAAAAGAATAAAGGAAACGCGTTGTACATTAGAACAATTTAATTTTTTTTTTTCTAAATTATCCCTACCATTCTAACCGAAATATTCGCCCACCTGAATTCCTTTCGATATTGCAGTCGCAGACGTACCGTGGAACTTTACAGAAGTAAAGTAATTTTGAATATTTGAAAGTTGTTCCAATCTTTTTGTTAAGCAGTTTAGATTACCAAATAGAGAATGCGAGCTGGTTTCTAAGACCAGAATTTCTTATAGAAATTTTGTATTCACAATATCACTTAGATGTCAATTTTAGTAAAAGTTAACTTATGTCCGAATTTCATCTTGCAAACTTTTAGAATAATTACATAAAGTATTCTTATAGAATAAATTTAAGAATTCCAAATACAGAATGCTCTTCGTGTTGTGGGTTTTATTAACATCGATGTGAAGAACTGAATTCTAGTTCAGACAGGGGACTCTAAAGGATTTTTTACGTGACTAAAAATCTCGATTTTAGTACTTTATGTAAGTTACACAGAACGGGGTTTAAAGATATATTTAATAATTTTAAGGAAGTATGAGGTACAGTAAACGAACAGATATTATATAAAATGAATAATGGAGGAGATAAGCAAATCGTTAGTAACAATCAAAAAGAAAATTGGGAATTAAAGGAGGACATGAATAGTTTTAAATGAATTAGATATTCGTCATAACAGTAAATGATTTATTTTAGGAGTTTTATGCTCCTTAGATGTGTCTCATGCAGCTCGATTTTATTTTGTCAACTATTTTAACAGCTCAAAAATTTTTAATAAGTTCTGGAATGGTTATGCATATGATGTTGGATCGTGTTATTACGATTTTAATTGTCCTTGATTTTAATATTTTTGTGGTAACTAGAAATTGGAGATACATTTTACTTATTATTATCATTATTATTATCATCATTATTATTATTATTATTATTATTATTATTATTATTATTATTATTATTATTATTATTATTATCGAAAAAAGATTTGAAAGTTTTACTTTATAATGTATCGCTACTACGATCATTAACTTTAAATACTTCTAAAAAAATTCCTTATCTGGAAGACATTTGATTTTACAACGGCTTCACAATATTCTTAGGATTATTGCTGACTTTAACGCGGCTTTATGACGTCACCCGTCTTATTCACGTCCATTCGCATTTCTATAAAATGAAAAATGGTTATCTTTCAGCCTTACTAGTTGCAGCATTTTCATGCTGAACTTGATGTTGTTGCTGCACGTTATCTATATTTTCCTTTCATGTACATGGTGAGAAGAGCTAGAGTCACCTGATTCAGTAGACTGCAGGAGAGCAGAGGAATTTGAAGAGGAAGGTCGGGAAGAAGAAGATCCGGCTGCCACTATGTCAGATCCATACGAAAACGTCTGGTCAAACTCATCCGTGATTCGGATCTTTGGTGTCATAGGCTGTGGAGAGGGAGTGGAGGAGACTGTCGTGGCGTGAGCTGGGGAAGTGGCTGCTGTGGCCGAAGCGCTGGTAGCAGCAGCTGTTAGTACAGA
Source organism: Palaemon carinicauda (assembly GCF_036898095.1). Lineage (NCBI taxonomy): Eukaryota > Metazoa > Arthropoda > Malacostraca > Decapoda > Palaemonidae > Palaemon > Palaemon carinicauda. The sequence continues at coordinate 95,504,746 of NC_090735.1, read as the reverse complement.
GGAGGCAATGTTGTTGCATTGTGCCAAGAGAGCCAACTGTAGAATGCCTGTAGAGTCACAAAGAAGAGCTCTCTCACATATAGAAACAGAGGGTCACGTGTTATCATTCTTGTGACTTGAAACGTCAAAAAAGATCCCTGCTCTGGACAGATGTTACCTTGAGGTTTTAAGTTTAAATGCAGTTTGTAATTGTAATTATACGGGAAAAAATGATGGTCTGGACTGTTCTTGTACTTATTTTCTAACCAAAATACTTATACCCAGTGGCAAGCTGTCCAGAACAGGAAAGGAAGGGAATTTTTCAGCAAACATAAATAAGGGGAGGTGTTCATGCGTTTTATTTAGATAAACTGTGTTGGCCAAAGGAAGTTCTTTAGTTACAGCATTGAAATATTAACAGAGATCAGACTTTTTGGTTATTTTTAAAGCCGTTGCACGTATTTTATGCAAGGGAATAATTTTACAACAAGAACTGTTTGACTGAATAAAACTCTCTCTCTCTCTCTCTCTCTCTCTCTCTCTCTCTCTCTCTCTCTCTCTCTCTCTCTCTCTCTCTCTCTCTCTCTCAGAATTGATGGTCTGACTTATAGCAAGTCGTGAAAGGAAGTTATTCAAACCTTTATTGTTTTCGGAAGAGCAACTTTGCAACCCTTCTTGGAAGGCATTTTGTGGAATGGTTCGCAGCAACTTTATGATGTGAGCTCCTCCGTACAAGAAGGTCACGCACAGAACCAGTCCCCAGCTCAGAAAGACGCTCTGTACTATCCACCTCACCACCTAAAGGAATGAAATAATCAATAATCTCAAATATAGACTTTCGTTTTTCTACAAAATCGAACTCACAGTTTTCATACATTTGGATATATAACTTCAAGATAGAATTAGCTTGACATAATCCTAATTGCAATGTATTTCAGGAGAGAAGTGATGTTTAATATTTACAATGGATGTTGTTATCGAGACAAATTTGATGAAACATAATTCTAATTACATTCATTATTAAGAATTATTCTATGTTACATGATTATTCATTTTATTCATTCAATCATTATCAGTGGTGCCTACAAAACACAGTTAAATTTTTAGACTCGTTGGATTATCTCTAAATATTCTAAAATGATCTGTGAAAAATAGAAAATAAATGAGTTAAAGAATCTGGACAAATAGGCAGTAGACCATTAGATACTGAAGTAATGTTGGACATAACAAAAAAAAAAAAAAAAAAAAAAGAAAAAAAAATTGGGACTGAAACCCTTTTAGGTCGCACTTATGGGCTAGGGCGTTTTCACACCAATGTGGCACGTCTCACGTGGCATACCTTGAGTACATCAGTTGAAAAAGAACATCCAGAAATATATGAAATCTTTCAAACAAAAGTGATGTGATGAATGATATGTCCAATGAGGCAAATGAATGTGCAACGTCATTCTGAATGAAAGGTTCAATAAATAGTATTTCTGGAATTTCGGTTTCAACGAGCGTATTACGCTCTTTGGTGAGAGACCTTCTTAGACTGATCGACAAAAATAAAAGATAAAAAAGAATCATCGTCATTCAACTCTGGAGTATTATTAATTGAAATAGCATAAATTTGAAAGATAATATCTAATTATCAAATTATTCCTGTATAATATAAGCCACCTGTTGATTATAATAATCATAATGCTATTCGGTCATGCTGCGCGGTACCAGTCATCTACTAGTGCCGATTACCTCTATAGCTGAGGCTCTATCTTAGGAAAATATTGACCGTTCTGTCACTGAGGTACGAGGAGACCAGTGACAATAGATATTTTACCTGTAAGTGATTCTCAAAGGCTGTCGCAATGTCTGAGCCAAAAACCAGGGCGAAATGGGATGTGATGAGGAGACTGAGAGCTGATTTACGTCGCAGCCATTCTGGACGAAACTTAACCTGCGAAGACATTTTTGGGTTAGTAGTGTGTTGTCTGGTTAAATGGTGTTGAACATTCAATGTCAGAGGCAAAAATTGAATAACACAGGATGAATATGTTACACAGGATAGGAACAATCGATATGAGAATATTAGATTCTTCATTCAGTCAGATTCATGGCATTCTAGACACTAGTAAATAGAGTAGAGATACATAATGTTCGTGAAAATATATCACTTCCAAATATTAAGTTTTCACGATTGTCATATTGAAACATCTGTGAAATAATGACTAAAAAAGATACCTTTCATCTCAACTAAATACAACATGAAAGATAAAACAATATAAAATATTCACCTCACAGAGTACTTTCGACACGGAAACTCAACTGAATCAATTAATTCATAATAATGAATGTACAAAAATTCTTTGCTTTTTCATAAAATCTAATATTATGAAACAGGGTTTCATGGGTTGATATATAGTAATAATGACACATTAATTTGATTACATGAATTCCATTCTTCCGTTAAATGTTTATACCTAAAACAACATTATTGTGTTAATTGAATGTGTGGGGCTGGTGGAGGTGGGGGTTGGGGGATGGATTAAAAAATTTAGGCCAGGTACTGGGACCGGGTAGGTCATTCATTACCTTCATAATCATTTCAAAAGATTAGATGCTGATTTACAAATTTTTAATAGCACACGATACTGTGCTCAAGTGATGTATCCAAATGACAGTAATCTGTTACAATGAACACTATCTAGAATGCACAAAAGTGCTAGGCAGGTCATGACAGATCCTCAGCTTGGTTAAATCAACTTCAAACAAGCTAATGAAACATTCAAGTCAGGGGGTTAATAATGTACCAACCGTGTGTTACACGATCGTACATAGTAACGACATTTTTTTTTTCGTATATATTATGCTTTGTATCTTTGCTCTGCCCTCGCACTGATAGGGACCTGAAATAACATGTCTGTTTTTCTCACCGTTAACTGT
>NC_090735.1:95466845-95486845 GCF_036898095.1 Palaemon carinicauda | reverse complement strand
CAAAGAGAGGACTCAGGCCTTAGAAGCAGTTACTTACTCAACGACTGATTTAACCAGCTAATAAAAACTCAAGAGAGTATGAGACACCACTATTTATGGCATTTATAAACTATGAGAGAACTTTTGATTTTGTCAAAACTTCAGCAAAAATTTAATCCCTTCAAAGGCGAGGAATGGATGAACCTTATGTTCGAACACTTAAAGATATCTCAACAGGAAGTATAGCAATCCTTAACCTAGATAAAGATAGTGAGAAAATTCCAACTGAGAAAGGAGTAAGGTAAGGAGACCCCATCTCTCTTAATTTAGATTGCACAAATGTAAAAATCAGTATCAATGTGGAATACATTAACAACTTAAAATTTGCAGATGACATAGTTCTATTTAGTCAATTATGAGAGGAATTGCAATAAAATAATAGATTTGAATAAAGAAAGCAGATATGTAGGACTGAAAATGAATATGAGTAAAACTAAGAGGATAGTCAATGAAAATGAACTAAGGGTTATGGACATTGTTATTGATTGTTAATGAATATACGTACTTAGGGCAGACAGTAAGTATTTACCCAGAACACGAGTAAAAAAAATAAGAAGGATGAGCATGTTATGGAGGGCTTTTGGTAAACAAAATGAGGTTATGAAAGGTAAAATGCCACTTTCTCTAAAAAGAAAAGTTTTTAATCACGCGGTCTTATCAGTATTAACTTATGCATCAGAAACTTGGAGCCATACAAAAGCCTTAGAACTTGAGCTAGTTATATCTCAAAGAGCAATGGAAATAATAATGATGCAAATAACAATAAGAGACAGAAAAAGAGCAAAATAGATATGAGAGCAAGCTAAAGTAGAGGGTATTCTAACAATATGTAAGAAAAAGATATGGACATGGGATGGCCATATAATGGGAATGACATATAATAGATGGACATTTCGAATAACTGAATAGGTCCTAGAGATTGCAAGTGGAGCAGGGAAGGAAGAGAAAACGATGGATTGAGGAAAATTGGTGGGTATAGTTTGACATAGAAATATCATAAACAAATGAGAATGGAAAGTCATGTCTGAGGCCTTTGTCCTGCAGTTGAAGCTGGTCTAACATAAGTAGATTATTCTATTCACTCATTTCCTTTGTGTATTTAAGAGATATAGGATTAAGTAAATGTATTTAAATTACATAAGACTGTCATCATTCATTTAGTCGTATTTTCTTTCAGTTCCGTATATGTAAATTTACGTTTTTTTAAAGAAATAAATATTTACTTCACGTAGTTTTGTTACAAAGTCTTATGTAATATTGTTAAAAAGTATGTATGACACACACGAGGTATGCTGTATGACAAACGCTAGGGATTTTGTCATGTTTCCATGTGGTTGGGCACAAAAGAATATCATGTTGTCTAGACGCAACTGTAAGGTCTTGGATATTTGCATGAAGACCACGAATATTGCAATACAGAAGACGACATTGACGAAATCTAGGACGTACTGGTCCCGGATTTCGCTCAATGTCTCCAGACAGCATAAGAATTAATAGAAATAAAAAAGAGACATCATACTTAAAAACTAGATTAACAAAAATTATAACAAAAACAAAATGTACAGAATTATAAACAAAGTGATTGATGATACCCATAGACTATAGTAAAAAGTCGGAAGAACTGGTCAACATGGAGGAGCCGATACACCATGCAAGGCTAAATACCCTCCAGGATAGCCACTTCAACTGAAGGGAGGACAGTAAGGATGGTTTTGAGAAGAAAAAGAGTCAGAAGAAGGAAAAGACAACCTCTTGATAAACCACCAGGCATCCATGGCCCTTCTATTAAGCCTGCCCAACACACCATTTAAAAAAAAACAAGAGGAAGAAAAAAAATAAGGTAGAATAGTGTGCCTGAGTGTACCCTCAAGCAAGAGAACTCTAACCCAAGACAGTGGAAGACCATGGTACAGAGGCTATGGCGCTACCCAAGAATAGAGAACAATGGTTTAATTTTGGAGTGTCCTCCTAGAAGAGCTGCTTACCATAGCTAAAGAGTCTCTTCTACCCTTACCAAAAGGAAAGTACACTGAACAAATTGCAGTACAGTAATTAACCCCCTGGGTGAAGAATTGTTAAGAATCTCATTGTTGTCAGGTGTATGAGGAAAGACGAGAATATGTAAAGAATAGGCCAGACTATTCTGTGTAAGTGTAGGCAAAGAAAAAATAAGCCGTGACCAGAGAGAGGGATCCAATGCATTACTGTCTGGCCAGTCAAAGGTTCCAATACCTCTCTAGTGGTAGTATCTCAACGGCCGGCTGGTGCCCTGGCCAACCTACTACCATATATATATATATATATATATATGTATATATATGTAATTAAGATATATATATATATATATATAAATACACATATATAAATATCTATCTATCGATCTATGTATCTATCTATCTATATATATATATATTGCATGCATACATACATATATATATATATATTGCATGCATACATACATATATATATATATATCTGTATGTCCTGTATATATATATATATATATATACAGTACATACATATATATATATATATATATTTATATATATATCTATCTCTCTCTCTCTCCATATATATATATAAATATATATATATATATATATATATGGAGAGAGAGAGAGAGAGAGAGAGAGAGAGATCTAAAAGGGAAGAAAAAAATAAAGATTGGTTATTTGTAAAAGATTCTTCGTGAAACACTTTTGTCTTCCCAGAATCCCAGGAAACTCCACAATTGTCATCTAAGGAAACTCCAATTTAACCACAGTAAGCGCCCTCCCCCCCCCCCTCTCTCTCTCTCTCTCTCTCTCTCTCTCTCTCTCTCTCTCTCCGAATATGTCAGACCATTCAGTTAGGTCATCGTCACCTCCTCTCCAACTGACAAACGGAATTTCCCAAGAGACAAAGAGGAGCCAACGGTCCTCAGGAGCCTTTTGAGCGTGTCGATATTCTTCATCAGATAATAGGACCCGAAGCGGGATGTCTCTGATGACACAGCCTTCCAGGCTATATCTTTCAAGTCTTTGGAGTTCCCCTTTCTTCTCTTCTTGTAAGGTTTCCATCATCCTTTCTGGAATATTCATTTTATTCCATTTGTCAGATTTTCCTTCATCCCAAGTGAGCGATTTCTCTTCTATTCATCCATAGCTTCCATTCTTATATTCAAGGAATAACACCTCAATTAACAATTACTTCTATTGTCATATTCTTTAACTTTTTACTATTCCTTATCCATATTTGATTCTTTCCTTCTTGTATGCGTTTTATTTCTCTTTCTCCTATGAAATCGTACCAATCCTGTTATGAACATTGCCTCTTCCATTTACTCTTCGTGACATTTCCCTTCTCCCATTTGTTACTTTCATGTGAATTTCCCCTCTCCAATGACGCAATTCATCTCTCTTCCAATCCTGCAGAAGTCCTATCTTCAATCCACAAAAATCTCTCAGGTTCCCTTCACCATATTACAACCGGACTTCATTGAGAGTTTCCTTTCCTTATTCCTTATTCCTTATTTTATGTTTGGATTCCCCAGGTCCCTCAGTGTGGGATACACCTTAGGTATTTATCGAGCTTATTCTTAAACACATATAAGCTCTCTCCTGATATGTTTCTTAGATGAGCTGGCAGCGCATTAAATAGTAGCTGCATTATCGATGCTGGTGCGTAGTGGATTAATGTCCTGTGTGCCTTCCTTAGTTTTCCTGGTATAGTTTTGGGCACTTTTAATCTACCTCGGCTTGCTCTTTCTGATATTTTTAGCTCCATGATGTTTTCAGTAATTTCTTATACTTGCTTCCATGCTTGTATTATCATGTAGCGTTCTCTTCTCCTTTTAGACTGTATAGTTTTAAAAATTGCAGTCTTTCCCAGTAGTCAAGGTCCTTAACTTCTTCTATTCTAGCAGTATAGGACCTTTGTACACTTTCTATTTGTGCAATATCCTTTTGGTAGTGTGGGTACCATATCACATTGCAGTACTCAAGTGTACTACGTACATAAGTTTTGTAAAGCATAATCATGTGTTCAGCTTTTCTTGTTTTAAAGTGTCTGAATATCATTTCCTTTTTTGCTTTACATTTAGCCAATAGTGTTGCTATTTGGTCGTTGCATAACATATTTCTGTTTAACATTACACCATGGTCTTTAATTGCTTCCTTGTTTGTGATTGTCTCGTTATTAGGTAACCTGTATGCACATATCATTCCTTCTCTGTTTCCATAGTTTAGCGATTCGAATTTACCGGAGTTAAATACCATCCTATTTATCTCCGCCCATTCATATATTTTGTTTAGATCTCTTTGTAGTGAGTTCCTATCTTAATTACAAGTAATTTCTGAACTTATTCTTGTGTCATCGGCGAAACTTCTCACTACAGAGATTTTAACATTACAGTCTATGTCTGAGATCATAATAACAAACAGCAGTGCAGCTAACACAGTACCCTGTGGCACGCCAGATATTACCTGATCTTCATCTGATTTCTCGTCATTGCAACCATTATGTTTTCTGTTTTGCAGAAATTCTTTTACCCATTTTCTATTTTTCCCACAATATTATGCTTTCTCATTTTTTCTCTTTTATAATTTATTATGGTCTCCCTTGTCAACGGCTTTTGCAAAATCTAGATAGATCACATCTGTGTCTTTTTCATTTATCATATTTTGGGTTTGTGCACTTTTTTCCGGGCACAAAACCGTGTTGACTTATATTACATAAATTATTCTTAACCAAACGATTCATTATATTCTTTTTTATTACCCTTTCATACACTTTTATAATATGTGATGTTAGACTAACAGGTCTATAATTGCTTGCCTCTAGTCTTGATCCACTTTTGAAAATAGGGGTTATATAAGCTGACTTATGTTTAACATATATCTCGCTCATATCTACACTTTGTCTTAGCAGTATTGCAAGCGGCTTCGCGATAGTGCGTGCAGTTTTTTAACAAAATCGCTGGAACTCCATCTGGTCTGGCCGCCAATCTATTTTTAATTTCGCTTAAAGCCAGCACAATATCTGCTTCATTAATATCTATATATGTTAGATATTCAACATTTTCTTCTCTCATTTCTGTTTAATTATTCTCATTTGCAATTCTTGGCGTGAACTCACTCTTATATTTTTCTGCTAATATGTTGCATATTTCCTTTTTTTTTATTCGTCAACCATCCTTCAATTCTTAGAGGGCCTATTTCTAATCTCCCTTTATTCATCTTTTTTTGCATAAGAGTAGAGTACTTTGGTTTTTTTTTTTTATATTTTGAAGTGTCCTTCCTTCTAAGTCCCTTTTTTCATTTTCTCTCGATTGTATAATCTTTTGTTCTGCATTTTTTATATTACTTTTTATTTCCATCATTTTCCATAAATTTTTTCTTCTGCAAGATTTTTCTTCCACTTTCTAATTTTCTGAAATAAGATCCTTCTGTCTCTTGGTATGCATGTCTGATGTTTATTGTTTTTTTTCGGTATATATTTTCAACAATTTTCTCCAGTATTTTGTACAGTATATCCGTATTTACCTGTATATTATCACTTACGAATACATTTTTCCATTCTTTGTTCAATTCTTCATTTATTTCTCACCATTTTATTCATACTATAAAAATTATATTTTCCATATCCTTCCAATCGTTTTGTGCATTGATTATCTCTGCGATCACTTGCTTTGGAATGGACTATTAATTCTATGACATTGTGATCTGAAATTCCGTGTTATACACTAATATTTCTATAACATAATTCACCTCATTCACAAATACTAAATCTAGGATATTATCTTTTCTTGTTGGAATGTGGTTTATCTGTTGCATATTATGCTCTAACAGCATATCTTGAAGCTTTTCAAATTGCCTCTTATCTTTTGCGCTACTATTACTCTCCTTTTTATATGTATATATACAACCTCTTTCTTCTATCCATTCTTTCCAATCCACGAAAGGAAAGTTAAAATCTCCGGATAGGAGTATATTCCAGTCTTTATTGTTTCTACATATATCATCTATTTTTTCTATTATTATGTCAAACTCTTTAGTATTTGGGGGTCTGTACACTACAATATTCACTAGCTTTTCATATTAAAATTCTACCGCAATCAATTCACATTCTGTGTTTCTGTATTTTTCATAGACTTTTCCTTGATTTATGTCTCTTCCATATATTGCGGTTCCCCCTTGATTCCTATTTGTTCTGTCTGATCTACAGTATATGTTTGGAAACCCTTTATCTGGTCATCATTGCCAGTCTCTGGGAATATCTATTTTTTCAATTTGGGTTAGATCTTCTAAGAACTCTATTTTCCTTTAAGAGATACTCGTGACTTAACCCTGTGCATTCATCACTATTATGGTTTGTGTTTCATCCCCATTATTTAATATTGGTGATAATATGGATTCTCCCATGCTTCCTTCCTATTCTGATATGATGTTCTTTTCTTCATTTCCAGGAATTCTGCCATTAAAAAATCCAAGTTTTCTATTATATTTGGTCTTTCGCCTTCATATTCATTTTTGTGTGTACCTGCAATTATCCTCATATCTACACCAACCTCTGGCATTATAGATGCATTCTTTGAAGTTAGGCTTTAATTGTGCATATTTGGGTTGAAAGGCATCATATCTTGGGGCCTTTTGTGCATAGCGCAGTATATACTCGGCTTGTTTTTTTTTTTCTTTTTTTTATATTTGCTTTCATTTTTCTTTTCTGTTCACTGAGTTTTCTGACTTTCATTCATGGTTGCAGGATGCATACATCAACAATTTTTGTTGAATTTGCATCCTTTCCCTTCTTTCAGGTTTTTGCATATTTTTGGATGGAGATCTCTGCATTCGTCTCCATATCCGTCTAAATATGCACATTTACCATATATTTCATAATTATGGCATATCGTTGGATGCTTGTAGTAGCATCTGTCACCAAATCTGCAATTCCCTCTTTTCAGTGAATTGCAGACTATATCTTTCTTTTATTTTTTTTCTTGTTCTTGCTCTTCCATAAAAGTATGTAGGTATGGGTAGAGTCTCTTGGGTCTAATATTTGTTTCCATCTGATAATTTATTTCTTCGTAAGTATGCTGTTGGATGGCATCATATGTTATATCAATGATTTCCTCTGCTTCCTTACACATATCCTGTTCATTTTTCTTTTCTTCTTCTTCTTCTTCTTCTTCTTCTTCTTCTTCTTCTTCTTCTTCTTCTTCTTCTTCTTCTTCTTCTTCTTCTTCTTCTTCTTCTTCTTCTTCTTCTTCAACTATTTGCAGATTCAGTCTCGACTTAATTATATTTTCTATCCAGACTAAGCATGTTGAACAGAATACCTGTGGATTAATAATGGAATACCACATCTTACATCTATTGCACCATTTTGGCATTCGTTTTCCCAATCCTTCAACCAGCATATTCACCATATTGGACTTCTTATTGTTCTTTGATGGAATGTGTTGATTGATGTAAACTTTCTTTATGAGTCTCTTTATCACCTGGATCTTCTTTGGAATTTCTTTAAATTATTTTGCTGATGTTTTCCGCACACTTGCTCCAGTTTGTTGGATCATATTGTTTCAATACGTCTGCGATTATTTTTCCGTCACACTGGTTAGAAATACTAGCGACCTCTGTTACCAAATGGTCTAGTTCTTGTTTTGCCAACTCATGGAATTTACTTTTGCTGATTGCAGCAATGTCCCTCCAAGCTTTGCCTGTGTTATAGAGCGCCATTTTGATCAGATTTTTAGTGATTCACAAGATAACTATCCTATGCCAATGTTTTATCCCACTTTTCTGACCTCAACTCATCAACAACTATTCACGAAGAGAGAGAGAGAGAGAGAGAGAGAGAGAGAGAGAGAGTTGTTAAACCTGGATACATCTTTATTTTCCACGGTGAAGGTTGATAATGTTAAGCTTATTTATAAGAGAGAGAGAGAGAGAGAGAGAGAGAGAGAGAGAGAGAGTTGTTAAACTTGATTGCTTCTATATTTTTTTCACTGTGAAGGTTAGTAATGTTAAGCTTATTTATAAAAGAATGAGAGAGAGAGAGAGAGAGAGAGAGAGAGAGAGAGAGAGAGTTGTTAAACCTGGATGCATCTTTATTTTCCACGGTGAAGGTTGATAATGTTAAGCTTATTCATAAGAGAGAGAGAGAGAGAGAGAGAGAGAGAGAGAGAGAGTTGTTAAACTTGGGTGCATTTTTTCAGAGGGAAAGTTAAAAAATTTTAAGCTTATTTATGAAGGAGAGAGAGAGAGAGAGAGAGAGAGAGAGAGAGGAGAGAGAGAGAGAGTTGTTAAACTTGATTGCAACTATATTTTTCACTGTGAAGGTTAATAATGTTAAGCTTATTTATAAAAAAAATAGAGAGAGAGAGAGAGAGAGAGAGAGAGAGAGAGAGAGTAATATTGTTGCATCTTTGAACCTTAAATGGGGAAAGAAAAAGGGAGCTCAGTTTTATTGAGAGAGAGAGAGAGAGAGAGAGAGAGAGAGAGAGAGAGAGAGTAATATTGTTGCATCTTTGAACCTTAAATGGGGAAAGAAAAAGGGAGCTCAGTTTTATTGAGAGAGAGAGAGAGAGAGAGAGAGAGAGAGAGAGAGTGTGTGTGTCTTGACGTCAGCATTATTTGAATGAATCAGTTTCTAATCTCTGGCATCAAAAAAAATATAATAGGACTCTATCGCAGGGAAATATTTTGTTATAACTTTCTGGATAAGAAAACTGGAAACAATCTGAGGAAAAACCTTTACAATAGTTCGTTATACTAAAGAAGATGGCGAGATACAGAAATAGCAAGTAAATAGAATATGAAAAGGGATAGCTATCGGTGTGTCACCAAGACAACGAAGGCGTGGGAGACAAAATGAAACCTGTGGGAGGATAGAGCATAGGGAGTTGGTTGGATAGCGTCAACGCGAATTCCTGTCTGAGTTTAAATGATAGACGATGAAGGCATTAAAAGGATAGTCTGATAAGATCAGCTATTCCTGTCTGAGTTTAAGTGATAGACGATGAAGGCATTAAAAGGACAGTCTGATAAGATCAGTTATTTCAAAAATAATATGAGAATACTTGATGAAAGAAACAAAAAATTTGCAGTATGGACTCATTAAAAACAATTAACATGAAATGTTCATTAAATGATATCAGGAAATGACTAGCAAACGTTGAGGTTGATAGATATAATGCTAATCAACTACAATATATGAGCAACTCAAGTCATAGAGGATAGAACAATATGAGAAAGGGACAACAATGAGAAATATCGAGGTTTAGGATATTGTATACAGTAAATCACGTTCTTATGTATCTAATTGTATGAGATTTAATATTGGTAATACACAATAGAGAACCCATTTTTTTTTTTTTTAAATTGTAGGTTTAATAGGAAGTACGAGGCAAGTACTAGGATAACAGAGAGGTTCCAGGAATGTTACAAAATCATACCCAATTACCCCTACCATGATTTTGCGAGCGTGCACACGCACTGATACCCTCTTCCGCAAAAAATACTTATAAAAGTGCTACTTAAGTTATTAGTGAGAGTAAGAAATATGAGTATATCACGAATATGGGGAAATAGGTACCCGTTTGCTTCGATTAGTTCTGTTTGAATCAAGCAAATTTTTATTACAACCATCAGAATAATTTATCACAATGACTTAATTATGCATTAGAAGGATTTTCCCATTGTCTGGTTAATTCAGTTAAAAGCTGATCATACAATGATACATTAGAAAAAAACCTGTCTTTAGATTTATTTTTGCATCCATGAGTAATGTTTTACAATGATACTTGGGAAACACCACACTGAGTGAGGGAATAACTTTCCTCTGGCTTCGCATTTAAATCTGTCAATTCTGAACATTGCAATGTTTGGAGGGGGAGATTACTGCCAGTGTCAGTTCTGGGAAACATCGCCATTGGAGAAGTTTGCATCATGGAAAAGTTTAAAGTTTGAAGGTCAAATAAAGCATTTCGAATAATGGAGGCGTGGGTTGCAGTCATATAGCGTTGCATGCTGAAGGATCAACGCAAAATTAACAATACTATATATCCAACAAGAAAACAAAATTAGTCAAAATCACAAACAAAATTTGCGATGTTATTATTATTATTATTATTATTATTATTATTATTATTATTATTATTATTATTATTATTATCACTTGCTAGGCTACAATCATAGTTGGAAAAGCAGGATACTATAAGAATAGGGGCTTCAACAGGGAAAATAGCCTAGTGAGGAATGGAAAAAGGGAAAATAAAATATTTTTAAGAACAGTGACAACATTAAGATGAATATTTCCTATATAAACTATGGAAACTTCAAAAAAAAAAAAAAAATAAAAAAACGAGGAAGAGAAACAAGATAGAATAGTAGACCGAAGTGTACCCTCAAGCACGAGAACTCTAACCCAAGAGAGTGGAAGACCATGGTACAGAGGCTATGGCACTACCCACGACTAGAGAACAATGGTTTGATTTTGGAGTGTCCTTCTCCTAGAAGGGCTTCTTACCATAACTAAAAAGTCTCTTCTACCCTTACCAAATCGAAAGTGGCCACTGATCAATTACAGTGCAGTAGTTAACCGCTTGGGTGAAGAGGAATTGTTTGGTAATCTCAGTGCTGTCTGGTGTATAAGGACAGCGGAGAACATGTAAAGAATATGCCAAACTACTCGGTATGTGTAGGCAAAGGGAAAATTAACAGTATCCAGAGAGAAGGATCCAATGTAGTACAGTCTGGCAAGTCAAAGGACCCCATAATTCTCTAGCGGTAGTATCTTAACGGTGGCTGGTGCCCTAGCCAACCTACTACTGTAAAATGATGTTGATGACAAATGATAAACATGATAATAATAAAGACGTGATGAAAATAAAGTAAACTGTAATATTAGTAAAATCAAGATTGAAATATTTTGATAATTTACACATCATTTGTGGCTTGACTGCTAATGTCACGGCTCCTTAGACTTACTGAACTCTTTTACAGAGGTTCACTATTTTCGCCTTTGTCTCATTTTCTAAGGGTAAAATGCTCATTCAAAAACAATTTTATGCTATAAATACAAATGAGGAACCAGGATAAAGAGGAAGCTGGTGAAATATTTAAACCAAGAAACCCTGAAGAGACTTATGGCGATGAATAGTAAAAAAAAAAGAAAAAAAAAAAAAACGGGTGGTAAATAATGGTACAGATAACTAGACAATTTGTTTTGACAGAAACAAAGAAAACAACGCCTGCTGTACTTGAGATCGCGAAAATACACAATTAAAAAGTTTAATAAAAACTTCAAATGAATAGATGGATTGAATGAAAAATGTAAATGATTGCATATTTCATTTAATCCATCTATTCACTGAATGAAGTTGTCGAAGCAAGCTTTACTCCATGTACAGATGATGTTATAATATTGTGGTGATTGAATGGTAGCATCAGTGTTTTGTACGAGCTACGAACGGGGTAGAACTTGATTGTAAAGACTTTTGAAAAGACGTTTCAGACTAAATTCTATGGAGGTGACACTGGAACGCTTGAAAATTCAGCCAATGAACATGAACCTACAAAAAAAAAAAAAAAATTTTGAGCTCTTATGTTGAATAATCACGTGGTGGAATGTATAATGGCTCGAACCAAATTGATAATGATGCCTCCATGTTACATTGCTTGCTTCTTTATTCAAAACAACCAATGGAAGGGGCTCTAGAAAAGTAACTATGGCAAGCGTCAGAGTTGTTCTAATTGGCGCATTGTTTGGCAGCAAAATCGCAAACCTTCCAGGAAACGGGCTTTTGTGACATCCCTTCCATTTACCGATATGTTCTGGAAATTCCTTCCAGGCAAATAAGTGGCATGATGAAAGGGAAAACATGTCTGGAGCCACCTGAGACATTTGCCCTTGAACATGAAAAGACTAATTAATGGAAATTCAACGGGGTGGATGCTATTTCACACAGAGAAGTTTCATCAGTTAGGTAAGTGACAAGGAAGTGGACTGGGTATTTTCCTTTTTGTCAATGAGATGTGAAAAGAGCTTCCTTGTAAATAAGGATCCTACTGACACTGACAAAAAAAAAAAAAAAAAAAAAAAAAAAAAAAAAACCTGGCAAGGAAAATCTCAAAGAAATCTTTAGTTGAATATCATAGCTTTCACCATTATAATTAGGCACAATGTTCTTTTTCTTCGTTGAGAGAGAGAGAGAGAGAGAGAGAGAGAGAGAGAGAGAGAGAGAGAGAGAGAGAGAGAGAGAGGGAGAGACCACTCTAATGTTCAGTAATCACAGCGATGCTTATTTGAAATTCTAGATCGTTTCACTGTCTATCGTCACCGAGAAAACAACTGGAGCTCAGTACAGTCTAATGATTTCAGAGCAGATCAATAGTGGAAAAGTATAAAGAAACTTTCTCATCATCTAGAATAAACACAAAGAAAAAGGAATTCCCTATTTTTCCGAGTGGGAGCTTCCGAGTAAGCAAAAACTTGATTCATTATCCTTTTCTTAGAACAACGGTGGTCGGCTAAAACTTCTCAGTTGCCCTTCTCATTAACGCTAAATTTTAGGACTAATTGGATAAGTATTATCATAGCCCAGGACAAAGAGTTTTCTCTCACAATGTGTTTTCCGGTTTACTTCGCTATTGGGTGTAAGATAAATGATTAGAAGAGTCCAACAGTTGGTGAACCTTCGATCGTGAGACCACTTGATGCCATTATTTAATGATTAGAAGAGTCCAGCAGTTGGTGAACCTTCGATCGTGAGACCACTTGATGCCATTATCTAATGATTAGAAGAGTCCAGCAGTTGGTGAACCTTCGATCGTGAGACCACTTGATGCCATTATCTAATGATTAGAAGAGTCCAGCAGTTGGTGAACCTTCGATCGTGAGACCACTTGATGCCATTATCTAATGATTAGAAGAGTCCAGCAGTTGGTGAACCTTCGATCGTGAGACCACTTGATGCCATTATCTAATGATTAGAAGAGTCCAGCAGTTGGTGAACCTTCGATCGTGAGACCACTTGATGCCATTATCTAATGATTAGAAGAGTCCAGCAGTTGGTGAACCTTCGATCGTGAGACCACTTGATGCCATTATCTAATGATTAGAAGAGTCCAGCAGTTGGTGAACCTTCGATCGTGAGACCACTTGATGCCATTATCTAATGATTAGAAGAGTCCAGCAGTTGGTGAACCTTCAATCGTGAGACCACTTGATGCCATTATCTAATGATTAGAAGAGTCCAGCAGTTGGTGAACCTTCAATCGTGAGACCACTTGATGCCATTATTTAATGATTAGAAGAGTCCAGCAGTTGGTGAACCTTTAATCGTGAGACCACTTGATGCCATTATTTCTCCTTCCACCGGCGAGTATTGTAAAGCCTTTGGATAAATGTGCTTATATAAAGAGGCACCAATTACACAGTAGATGAGCTGCGAAAATTACTGACTTGAACCGCTTTTAGGTTTAAGTAACTCAAACAATCCATCATAGCACTTTCCTCCTAAGAACAGTCTTACATACTTTATGTATGTATGTATGTATGTATGTATGTATACCTGGTGATTGTCTGTGTGTGTGTTTCTGCGTGTTCCCTATAGAAAATTGTAAATGAAACTTGCAGAATATTTAATGATCGAATCTTATGTAATTTTTATCGAGAAAGCTGAATCCACTATTTCCATTTTGATCTAGATCCAGCTTGGGGGTCTACGGACCCCATAATTACAGACCCCCTAATACTGTATTCCATGATATCGGGTAAAATCCGGCAGACTGGCACCGTCGATTTTAACTTTTTAAAAATAATTATTCAACAATCGAGTAATCTACCGTAGCTATTTTTATTTTGATCAATAACCACCTTGGGGGTCTACGGGCCCCATAATTACAAACCCCTATAACTGCATTCACTTATAATGAACCAATTTCAATGAAGTTCGATATAGAGATTGTATGAACATGGGAGATTATTTGAGGCTATGCTAATTTGGAAATTTGTCCTTGGCTATTGCCGCCACACACGCAACATACACTGATTTTCATTTGCATGTGATAAAATGTACAAAGACTTACACAATATTTAGTGATTGAGTCTTTTGTAATTTACATACTATCTTTAAATTTTCTAGAAAATGATGCCTCGCAAAAAGACGTTCTCATTCAGTAAATCCGATAAAACAAATTCAGTGAAAAGAAGATAGAAGGAAACAGAATAGCAGAGGATTTTTTTGAGGGAAACAAATGCAAGAAGAATGGCAGCTAGACGTGAGACACAGAGTAAAGAACAAAAAAAAAAAAAAAATAAATAAAAAAAAAAAACTCATGCAAGTAGAATGGCAGCTAGCCATAAAGCAGAAAATGAAGAACAGATGGACTTAACCTTGGTGTTTTGCCAATTTTTTCGAAATATCTTTTTTCCTTGCAATGTTGTTAAATTGCAGTAAAATAGGGATTTATTGCAATTTCTTATGTTCTTTGTTCCTTTGCAATGGATTTCGCACAATATGACCAAATTTCAAGAGAAAAGTCGATTTGGGCCGAAAAAACGGAAAGGGGTTAACCTTGGTGTTTTGCCTATTTTTTCGAAATATTTTTTTCCTTGCAATGTTGCTAAATTGCAGTAAAATAGGGATTTATTGCAGTTTCTTATGTTCTTTGTTCTTTTTCAATGGATTTCGCACAATATGACAGAATTTCAAGAGAAAGGTCGATTAGGGCCGAAAAAACGGCAAGGGGTTAAGAAGGAACATTAATACAATCAGAATGGCAGCTAGATGTGAAGCCGGAGATGAAGAGCAATGGAATTCAAGAAGGACCACCAGTGCAAGTAGAATGTCAGCTAGACGTGAAGCAGAAGACGAAAAGCGAAGAGCAGATGTATTTAAGAAGGAACACTAATGTAAACATAATGGCAATTACGCAGGATGAAGACAAGAGAAATTCTTGCCTTGATAATAGTCAATAAAGAATGACAGCTATAAGAAATCAGGAATCAAGAAATCTAAGAATGACTCGACTTCAGGATAGCCTACAAAGAATGTTTATGCACTGAAACCAAGAAACATTGGAAGGAGCTGAGAATAATTACCATATTGATAGAGTCAGGCATGCAAAAGCAATAGCATGTCCATTTAATGCTGTACAATGGCGTTTTGGTGCCTTAACATACTATTTAAGATACATTTATAAGATAGAAAACATAGTACAAATTGGCTTAATGTCACAACAATGCATTCACTGTGATATTCAGAAATGGAAGAATGAACTTCCTGGATTGTGTTGCAGTGGAGGGAAAATTAGACTGCCTTTGTTAGTTGAACCTCCAGAATATTTAAAGAAAAAAAAAGAACTTCTCAATGGAACATCCCACCATTCAAAAAATTTTCTCGAAAACATTCTACTATACAATAATGCTTTCTAGATGACTTCATTTGATGTAAAATTTGTGAATGAGGGAGATTTGTGCCTACATTCAAAATCCAAGGGCAATATACTCGGGCAACGCCAGTTAACCCTGCAAGTATATATAGATATATACACGTATGTATATATATGTATAAATAAACACACACACACTGTATATATATATGTATATACATATTTATATATATGTATAGTACATACTGTACACATGTAAACACATATACATTCATACATACATACCTATATATATAAATATATACATATATATACTATAAATATATATATATATATATATATATATATATATATATATATATATATATATATATATACTATAAATATATATATATATATATATATATATATATATATATATATATATATATAGATATATATATATATATATATATATATATATATATATATATATTTATAGTATATACATATATATATATAATTTATATATATATATATATATATATATATATATATATATATATATATATATATATATTTATAGTATATGTACATATATAATAATATATATATAAACATATATATATATATATATATATATTTATATATATTTATATATATATATATATATATATATATATATATATATATATATATATATATATATATATATATATATATATATATATATATACATTATACCACGGTCCTGGGTCTGGGCACCAAAAATATATTATACAATGGTCCCGTGTCTGGGAACAAAAGTATAATACTATATTTCGGCTGGCAAGCTACACATCCTCTCAAGTTCCTGTTTGTTTTTACATTGAATCTGTTACGCTTGAAAATAATAATACCAGAGCTCTGAGACGATTATATAACTCCCAGACAGCAATATATAAAAACACTGAATATCCGAAGATCTCTTAAGTACACTCAAAACAAAACTGGGTAATTATTCTTAAGAATGATTTAAAACCACCTCTCACTTCCATTCTTTAACAGGGGTATGAGTGAATACTGAAATAAACACTGGTGATTGGAATAATACACTCCTTACAAAAATGAATATATTCTATATGAATTACAACACTTTGAAAGAATTTACATAAAAAAAAGTAAATCACTCGAAATATTAAGTCTGAACAAAATTTATATTAAGACAAAAATGTTACGCGCAGAAAATTATATGATCACTTGACTTTAAATATCAAATCTGAATAAAACCTTAGACTAAGACAAAAGAAATAATTAAACTGTAATGCTTAAACTCGTAAAGAACTTATATAGAGTAACTGATAAACTTGCTAACCTCACATACTTTCATAAATCTCACTGGGCCAGTTACAAAGATTTACACAGTACCAACACTCACCACAACTCAATAAATTTAAAATCACCTTTAACGTCTTTCGTATCGTTTCAACATACGATTTACGTTGGGGTACAAAATCACTTGAAGAAGACACGCTATAGGTACTAGGGAGAGAGCGATGCACTTTGGTTCGTTCACAGGACAGGCTGAGTCTATTCTGCTGCTATGCATCCCTGGGGGTTGCACATATATGACTTAGTTACTTCCAGAATATGCTAATAGCTTATTCTCATGGTTTGGGGCCAGCCGCTACTATGCCAGAGTCATCAACTATTACGTATCAAACAGGAGAATCAACCTTGCTATACGGCAATTCTCTCTAAGCTGGCTCCACCAACCTTTGTCTTTGGAAATAAAAAAAAGATAAAATCTAACACTGGGGTTTTCAAGAACCTTCCAAAACATGTGGCAAAGATAAGAATTGCATATTTTCTCACAAACATGACGCAATACCTCATAAAAATATAAAAAGATTTACATAAGCCCTTGTTCATATCTCGTATGGATCATATAGCAATCTTAAACAGATTACGTATGATTTCGTAACAAAGTGCATGAAATAAAAAGTTAATTCTTAAAAATAACGTAAATTTACATATACTGAATTAAATGAAGAATACAATGAAATCAACGACGAAAGTCTTATGAGATTTACATACAAAACTTATATAATCCACACTATATCCGCTTTGTAAGAATATACTATATATATATATATATATATATATATATATATATATATATATATATATATATATATATATACACATGTATATATACTGTATATATATGTATATATATAAATATATAACCAAACTGCTTTTAAATATTGGAAGTGTTGGTGCTTGATGTTACATATCCGGTTTTCAAATAATATCAATAGGATAAGGTTGGAACCCAAAGATTAAAAGGAAAGAGAATGGATTGTTGTAAAGAACCCAGCTGAGGATGGTGAGATGGATTACTGGAGAACCACTACCCGATAGGAGGGAGAGTCAAGGTATAAGGAGAATATTTTAATATGAAAAGGAAGGTGGAATGAGATACTGTGGCCATGTAATAAAAAAAGAGAGGGTGGAACCAAACAAGCAAGCTAAGAACATGCCAGTAATGAGAAGGTGGGTTGTGGAGGGTGTCAAGAGATCAGATGGATGGATGTGGTGAGGTGGGATATGGGTGAGGTGAGACAGGGGGAAGATACAAGGGATAGGAATTGATGGAAAAAGTTAACTAGAGTAGTTGATCCTACAATACAGTAGGATTAATAATTATGGTTGAAAGAAGACGAAACCATGCTTTAATGGATGATTGAGGCAATTGTCTTTTGAAATTTCGAGCCCGTTAGATAATGTGTTTAAATTCCTTCAGTTTTATCAATTACTTGACATATCCATTTATTAAATTCCTAATCTTACATCGTCCACGAATTATGTCACTAGATTTACCTGGTCTTATACCACCTGGCTCTTGTTTAATCAGCAATGCATACGAAATAAACGATAAAGTACATAAAATATTATTCAGAGACGGTGTTGTAGGCGAAAATTACTATGAACAAAATTTTAGTCTTTTATTTCATAAGGTTTTGAATAGGAGATATAAAGGGAATAATTTGATTGGTATACCTGAAGCTGATGAAGACCTTAATGTGCCCTTGAATGAATTCAGTGTGTTTGAAGTCGAAGCTATCCTCAAAACACTAAAGAGATGGAAAGCCCCTAGACACGATGGAATAAGGGCAGAGATGATACTGGCCGAAAATGAAGTGACTCCCAGACTACTTACAAGATTATTGTGTAGAATGTGGCATGAAGAGGGAAAAGCTGATGAATGGGAGTTGGAAGTGTTGGTGAAGATAGAAAAAAAAGGGAGGCATGACTAATTGCAATAATTACAGAGGCATAACACTTACGTCAGTTGTTATGAAAATATATTGCATGCTTATTCTAAAGAAACTAGAGAGAAAGATTGATGAAAAGCTGAGAGATGAACAAGCAGGATTTAGAAAAGGTAGAAGTTGCACTGACCAGATTTTCATTTTGAGACATGTTATACAGCAATGTGTAGAATATAGAATTCCCCTTTTGATGGCATTTATGGACTGTGAAAAAGCCTTTGATAGTATGCACCAGCCAATTTTATGGAGAGTCCTGCATTATTATGGAATTACTCTTGAATATGTAAATTTGATCATGTGTTCATTAGCATGGCAAGTGCAAAGTTAATGTTAATGGAGTCTTATAAAATGATTTTCCAGTGAACAGCGAAGTACTCCAAAGGAATGTGTTGTCACCTATGTTGTTTATTCTCCTCATGGATTTTTCAATGCGTAGAACAGTCCGAGATGGTGGAGAAGGATTGGACTGGATTGGTGATAGGAATTTAGCAGACCTAGAATATGCTGATGATGCTGTCCTTGTTAGAAGAACACCACAAGATTTGCAATGCTTGATTACAAGAATGCATGAAATTTCACACGAGGATGGGCTGAATATAAAAAGAATAAAAACAGATGATGAGAACGGAGTATGAAATGGAAGATGGAATATCATTGGAAGGAGAAAGGATTAATGAGGTAGAATCATTTGATTATTTAGGAGCTATGATCTCAAATACAGGATGTTTGGAATTAGAGTTTAGTGAAAGATTTAAAAAAGCAAGTCAAACATTGGGTAGGTCAAGTAAATTTGGAAATCAAATCACCTGAAATTACATATAAAAATCAGACTATATATCAGTTTAGTGAGATCGGTGTTACTCTATGGACATGAATCGTGGTATGACGATGAAACAATCTCCAAAAGATTTTGTAAGTTTGAGAACAAAGCCCTCAGAAGGATACTAGGAGTTAAATGGCAGGACAGGATTAGACATGAAACTATTAGAGATTACTCAAGTACCATATGTGTAAGAGATCATGATGAGGGGTAGATGGAGATGGTTTGGGCATGATCTTCGTACTTCCCATGAGAGATTAATTTACCAAACGTTCAGTTTGGCTCCACACGGCACTAGGAAAGTTAGAAGACCCTGGCCAACATGGATGAGGACTATGAAGCGCGAAGCAGCGGATGATGAATGGAGAAGTATTGAATTAAAAGCTCAAGATAGAGACGACTGGTGAAATATAACCGAGGCCCTTTGCGTCAATAGGCGTAGGAGGAGAGGCTGATGATGATTTCCTGTTTTGG